>NC_056730.1:815689112-815884112 GCF_019279795.1 Protopterus annectens
ATCTCCTCTTTTAGTAATTTCTTTTTGTATTACTTTTACTGAGATTCCTTTTCTCCTTCTATTTGCTGCCCATGTCGACATTTATATCCTAGAATCAAACTACATTTTAAAATTAGATAGAACACATTTCTACCTCATTCCAGCAATGCCTTACATTTTTGTCAAAACTTGTGTTTTATCTCTTGGTCTCATACTGCAAATAACCCCATTAATGGAATGAAATTTTAAAACTTTTTAGCAAAAACACAGATGCAGGTGTAAACTACTTATCTGATAGGCAATACTGCTCAAAGTTCAGTCATTTTGGAGTCTCAAATCTTCAGGTTTTTAAACTAGTCCATTTGTAGGATTCCTAATAACACATAGCATGGCCAGCATTCCGCTGTTAGTCTGAGTCTTCTGTTACATGTTCCCTTTGTTCATTCCTGACATTTCCCACTATTTTCCTAGTAAAAACTTTAATTTCCTTCATTTTGTCTAGCATCATTCTCTGAAAGTCAGAAAACAGCTTTGCAGGCATCTTCTCTCTCTCTCTCAGATGTTGGCTCCTGTTCCTGGGTCAGGTATTACTATGCAGCTGTTGTCCATCTTCTTCATCTATAATCCTAATGTCTTCACTTTACCTAGTCATTTCTTCCAAGGCCTTTTTTGGATCCAAGTATGTTTTAGTACCTAATAGGTAGAATACTCCAAGTAGTGCTAGATATTGCAGCTTAAAATGGAGACTTTAATACTCTGAGTACTGCTGGGTATTTCAAATCATGGTTTAGGAACAAACACAGGTGTTACTGCTCAATGCTAGGAGCCTAAAAAAAACAAAAAAACTCCACACCCTTTAAGCCCTCCTCACTCTGGAAAATGTAGATTTCTGTGCCATGATGGAAACTTGGTTCAAATTGAAACCTCATCTCTCTACATTTTTAATAGCATGAATTAATTAATTCCTTCTTCCATGTGTATAATGCGAGCAGGCACTATCTGCATGCACTCTGGCAACTACTATTTTATAGTTTGTTCCTTTTTTTCCACAGAATAGCCATTTTTTTTCTTGTTTGAACTGTTATGTATAACGTGTGTTGCTTTTCGTTAGCAATTCCTGAGATGTTTTATCCTGTGTGTTTTGTTAGTCTGTATTTCCTAATAAAAAATCCTAGTTCATTCCATCAAGCAATTAATCAGGAAAGTTTTACAATTCCCATATTCTACATGTTCTAAGAGTGCCATAAATTTAATATTCTGTGCTCTAGGTTTATATTCTAGCTCAATCAGCTTTTATTTCAGTTTTTCCTATTTCAAGTAACTGTAATCTTATTGCTTGCTTTTCTCTGCTGATATTGCAGCTCTGAATTTTTGTGTGCATGTTTGGACAAGAGCTCAGCATTGTTTTTCAAGTGTTTCAACTGCATCCAGAGCCATCCAGGCTAAGCTAAGAGTATTTCCTTGATTTACTGTATGTGAACTCAATTTGTACTGTGATTGCTACTGTTTTGAACATTTTGAAGCATTTATTTAATGTTGTGGCAAAATAGTAATTTCTCTGTTTGTTGGCTTTTCTAGTTATGTTTGGCACCAAATCACTTTATAGAAGGGTGAATTAGTGAAGGACTTAGTTGTTTGGTAGTTGTTTGTTGTTTGAGGCACTTGAAGATACCTTTGCTGTGCTTTTACATTAAGAAATTCCAGGATCATCCACCTTATGGCAGAAGGTGTTTATGTGGTTTTTCAGAGTTAGTAGGCACTCCAGCGAGCTCAAGCGTAGTTGTTTATTAGCTACAGGGCATAGGAGTCAGTTTTCAAGCGTTTTCTCCACTATAAATCGGGCAAGTGTGCAAGGCTGTCTGCTAAGTTACCCAGAGCTCAGCAACACATTTCAAGTATTTTAACTGCATCCAAAGCCATCCAGGCTAAGATAAGAGTATTTTCATAATCTGCTGCTCTTGTACTTGCTTTATACTGTGATCATTACTTTTTTTGTACATTTTAAAGCATTTATTTAATTTTGTGGCAAAAATAGTAATTTCTCTGTTTGTTTGCTTTTCCAGTTATCTTTGCCTTCAAATTGCAGAATGACGAATTAGCCAGGGGCTTAGGTGTTGTTTAATCTGCACTTGACAGCTACATTTGCTGTGCTTTTACATTAAGAAATTCCAGAATAATCCATCGTGATGCATAAGGTGTTTATCTGGTTTCTCTGAGTTGGGAAGCACTTCAGGGAGCACTAAATGTGGTTGTTTACTGGCAAGAAAGCATATAAGTCATTTTTCAAGTTTTTTTTTTCTCAGCTATAAATTAGGCAAGCTTGTGCAGAGCTGCCCCCTAGGCAGATGCAGTATAGTAGTAAATGCATATACAGTAAAATTTCCCTATAAACTTAGGATTAGGTCCAAAACATGTTAAATAATGTGACGTTGTATGGAATTAAGTTTAGAACAGCTAGCTTGTGCAGCCAATAACACTACCATATCCTACCATTATATAACATCTTGCCCGTAGCCACAGGAACTACTTCAAGACACCCTTGTTAAAACCCAGTCCTGAAACTTAAATAACCCACCCTACTACAGGACTGCACAACATTGGTATACAATTTCCAAATGCGGCCAGGTTGCTAGATTTGGACATCATAAGACAATGTAGCAGTTGTCTCATGTTCCAAGACATCCAATTAATCGTCAAAGAAAATAACACAGTATGCAAGAGATGTAAATACCCAATTTTGTTGGGGACAAAAAATCTCACATACAAAGGAGGTTGTTAAGATTAGTCACACTACATCCCTCATACACGCACACTGTTTGTCTTATACTGAAGCACTTAAAAGACACCTTCCCAAATCTTAAAGGCCTCCAAAGCCATCTAATGGCAACACTTCTCAGCAATCACTAAAACAAACCAAAAGCAACACTTAACATAGCCTACACCTAATGGTCCCCCAAGAGAAAAGCCCATGAGACAAACATATACTTTACCTAATGCTTTGTCATTGAGGACTCCATTGTGCAACACACAGACACCCCACTCACTAGGTTAGACAAGGATAAGATCATGGTTAGTTGCCTATCTGGAGCAGGACCTGCAATATGACGCATGCATTCAAGTCACTACATTCAGGGTACCAATATGATTCTGTCATATTCTATATGGTCGTAAATGACCTAAGACATATGCCACCGGACTGTATAAAAAGAGACATAATGGATCTCTCAGAATATGTGTCACAGACAGGTACAAGCCTTGCATTGAGCTGCATTTTACCTTCACCAAGGATGATGCCATGGTATGAACATAAAATGGTTGATTTTAATATTTGGCTTAGTTTCTAGTTTCACTCTAGGGAGAGTTCAATATCTGTCCGCATGGGAAGACATGGTCAACAGTCCATGTTAATTTGTCAAGGATGGGCTGCACTTCCCCCCTAGGCTTTCAGTTATTGGCTAAAACATTATCCACCCCCTTATATCCTTTTTAGGCAATGCCAAAAAGACCAAATTGCCAACATAGTGAACAAGTCTTCAAACGGCTTTAAGGTGTTACTGCTCAATACTAGGAGACTAACAAAAAAAAAAAAAAACATTTCACACCCTTCAAGCCCTCCTCACTCTGGGGGATGTAGATATCTGTGCCATGACAGAAACTTAGTTTAAAGCCATAGGAGGTACTCCAGCAGTGCAAGGCTATAGTGTCTTCCATACATTTAGACTAACAACAGGACAAACTGTGGCCAAAGGTGGAGGTGTCTCTATCTACATTAGCAACAAACATATTTCTAGGCTGGTTAAACGGGATGATACCATGCAGCTAATCCGCATACAAATCATCATAGATAAGGTACCTTACTATACTATGGCTTGCTACAAGTCAACATTTATGCCCCTAGAGGCACAACTCTTACCTAAACCTACTATAGGCACTTACCATCCAGCCAAATCCCTTATTCATGGGTGACTATAACTATCCCTGTATAGACTGGGAAACTTACACTGTCTCCAACTCATGGACACAAAGTGTTCTGGACTTTATTAAAACAAACACCCTGGACCAGAGACTCAAACATACTGAATCTGGTATTCACCAACATGGGAGAACATTGTTCCCATCCACCACATCACATCCTCATTAGTGAGGTCAGATCACAAAGCTGTCTCCTTTGAAGTAACAATCAACCCAGAAAGTCCAGTTTAACCAGTAACAGTTAAGAACTATTCTAAGGCAAACTACGTTCTATTAAGTGAGAGTTTGTCAGAATTCAAGGCTCCCACCCAGAGAAAACAACTACCTATGCAGAATTATTCACAGAGGCCCAATACAAATATGTGAATGGCTGCATAGAGGCCACCATACCTACCAGAAGTAAATCTAAAACAAACACTAAAAGCAAGCCGCATCGAATCTTCACCTAAACAGAATGTACAATAAAAGAAGAAGAAAACTTATGGCCAAAATCAGGAAGAGCAACTCCCTTAAAGACAAGTGATCTCTTATACAAATAAATGAGAAACTAAGAGGTTTAATTAAGTCCAACAAGGCCAACTATGAGGTCAGGATAGCCTTGCAGGCTAAGGACAATCAAAAGGCCTTCTTCAGCTATGCCTGAAACCTTAAAGATCGGTAGCACACAGCAGTGTGCTGAACTGGTAGTGAATGGTACAACTTTCACCAATCAGGGTGACATAGCAAATCAACTGGCTGATAAAGTCAGCTCCAACTTCACCCCACCCTAACTCCAACAGGTGAAATTGCCTCCAACATAATACCCCAACTGTTGGCAGAGACCAGGTGCTGGCAGCATTCACTAAAGCCAAGAACACCACTTCTGTGGGTCCTGACAACATCTGTGGTTGCCTCCTGAACAGTCTAAAACATGACCACACAGGACCACTTGAGGCACTCATCAACTACAGCCTTGAAACAGGCTATATTTCAAGTGAATGGAGGCTCACAATAGTCATTCCCCTCCATAAGGGTGGACCAGCAACTGACCCGGGGAACTACAGCCCATCGGTTTAACAAGCCTAATATGCAAAACCATGGAACAAATTATCGATAATGGCAACCTACAGACATTGAAACCATCCCAGTTTGGCTTTGTTAAGGGAAGGTCATGCCTATTTAACTTGTAGACTTATTTGAGAGGGTCACAAATGCAATAGATAAGGGTAAAACAGTGCATACTGTATATCTTGACCTAAGCAAGGCATTTAAAGTCGTACCTCACTTAGGCATTTTTGGCAAGCTCTCTACTTGCTGAATTGCCAACTGGCTTACAGGCAAGACCTAAGAAGACAAGGTAGGTGAGACCACCTCCAGCAAGAGACCAGTCACCAGCTAAGAACCCAGGGCTTTGTGCTAGACCCATTCCCATTTGACAAGGTTAACATTCAAGGCCTCTGGCTCATCCAGTTTGCAGATAACTGTAAATTTGGAGCTATTATAGATTCCCTCCAAGGCACCAACATCTTGCCAAAGCCATGGATAAAAACTCAATGCCAAAAAATCCATCATGATGCCCTTTTGGAGATTGTCAACCTAAACTAATTACTTCATTGATAAAACACCCTTAAAAGTCGACCCAGTAGTAAGGGATATGGGAACATATGTAGAAGGCAATGTGGCCTTTGACCAATATGTAGTTGGTAAGAAAAGCATTCTGTGTCACCCAACTTATAGGTAAGGGTATGGCATCCTTATCCAAGGATGCTATAGTAGCACTGTACTTGGCCCTTAACAGGCCTATCATTGAGTACAATGCTCAGGACCCATATAGTTTAGGGTGTACAGCTAGGCTTGTAAGGGCCCTATGTGCCCTCCATGTCCTTTATTATTTTATTGTTGGTAATACAGTTCATTAATGTGCAATTTATTTTAAACATTTCCTTATAAATTTGATCTGTTTTGTTCTCCAGAGTGATCAGAGTTTGTTCTTGAGCCTTTTCCGCTACTGTCTCTCTTTCCCATCACAAAACCAATTATCTGGCTGCTCTGCCAAGGGGGTTGAAATATCTTTACTTTTTTGGCTCCTACTTCCTGGCTTATTTCTTCCAACTGCTTTTCTGGGAGTCATAAATATACAGCTAGGAGTGCTTAACTAATGCTTTCTAAGAAATCTCATCCTTTTTTGAACAAATAGCAGTGAACTAGCACAGTGCTTCTAACTTTATCAAGTAATAAACAAAACTAAATGGAAAGATGGGTTCAATGATAGGCATTATAGATAAGTTCACTAATTTAGGTATGGGCCCTTTTATCAACCACTGGATAACAAACTGGCTGACTGATAGGACCCAGGAGGTCAAAACTGGTGAGTCCACCTCCACTAAGAGGCCATTCAAGTCCTGTACTGGGCCCACTACTTTTTGGCATCTATTTTCTCAAATGGAAGCAAATGTTGGAGGTCTATGGCTGATTAACTTTGCAGATGATTGCAAGCTGGGGGTTATCATCAACTCCCCTGCAGACACTAACATTTTTCAAGAAGCTCCATCTCTGATTAACAAATGATGCTAAAGCCATGGTCTTAAACACAATGCTAAGAAATGCATAATTGTACCCTTTGGGAAGTCAACCATCCCGGCTAATTACCTTGTTGATAATGTGCCCCTAAGAGTCAACTCAGCGGTCAGGAATCTAGGTACAGACATAGATGGTAGTCTTACCTTTGACCACCATGTGGCCACAGTGGTGAGCAAATCCTTTTATGTTGTGCAACTTATAAGTAAGGGCATGGCATCTAGGTCCAAAGAGGTCATTATCCCTCTATACTCTGCCTTATCAACCAATCATAGAGTACAATGCTTCCTTTGGTATGTATCTCACCAGAGATATTCAGCAACTAGAGCGACCTCAAAGGTTCCTTTCAAAAAAAAATACAAGTTGTAACAAACCTGCCTATTCAGAGCACCTTAAAGTCCTTTCCCTATACTCAGTCTCCTATAGATCACTGCGAGGTGATCTATACCTGGCTTACAAAGCATTTACAAACCCCACCCTTATGAATCTCCTACATATTCGTAAGTCAAATAGTACCAGAAATACAAAGTGTAAAAACCTGATTTTTGCCTGTGACTTAAACAGAACATGCTGGAGAGACAGATATGTGTCCCGGAGGCTGACCCTCCTGTGGAACAGGCTTCCCATCTGAGTCCATCTATTACCCAGTTTAAGCACAACCTAGACAAGTGGATGGGGAATAGGAAATCTACACCAGATCTGACCCCAAGTCCCTTATGGACATGGGTAACTTATAAATGCCTGGCTCTCAATGTCCTATTCGGGTACAGGATATCATTATTATTTTGGGAAAACTTGGCTAGGCTTAAAAAGGCCTCCCAGGTTGTTAGACTAGTAACAATCTATGAATCCATGAATCTATTAGCCAGTGTCCCATACTAGTGCAAAACCTGTTATTCTAGCAACATTTTAAGTTTATAATAGCAGAATTTAAAATCTGTCCCAGATTCTTGGGCCTTTGTCCCCCATTATTTTGACTTTGTCCATAATTTTTGCCCTAAGAAGTTGAGAGATATGCTGTGTAGATACTTCCTGTGTCAAACATAGTGATCTCTGCAGCAATCTTCAAGAAGGCTCTCACACAATAGAGACACACTATCTGTCATTCAGACAGAGAATCCTGAGCCTTAGGTAAATGTGGGAAGTGTGCTTTTGTATCTACCACTGTGTGGGAAGTGTGCTTATGCATCTGCCACTGCGTGGGACGTGTGCTTATGCATCTGCCACTGCGTGGGACGTGTGCTTATGCATCTGCCACTGTGTGGGAAGTGTGCTCATGCATCTGTCACTGTGTGGGAAGTGTGCTTATGCATCTACCACTATGTGGTAAGTGTGGTTATGCATCTACCACTTTGTGAGAAGTGTGCTTATGCATCCACCACTGTGTGAGAAGTGTGCTTATGCATCTGTCACTGTGTGGGAAGTGTGCTTAATCTACCACTGTGTTAGAAAGTGTGCTTATGCATCTACCACTGTGTGAGAATTGTGCTTATGCATCTGCTACTGTGTGGGAAGTGTGCATAATCTGCCACTGTGTGGGAAGCATGCTTAATCTGCCACTGTGTGGGAAGTGTGCTTATGCATCTGCCACTTTTTCCCTGTGAGTACTTATGTATAATATAAATATTGTGTGTTTTCAGTGAGATTTAGCTGATGACATGGCCATACCTTGGAGGTATTTCTGAACTGGCCTTGAAGGGGAAATTACTGTACCAGGCTACACCCTCTTCCAACATTAATAACCTCCTCATGTGTGTCATACATCGGAAAGTAGAGAGAGCTGCAAGAGATGTGGAATGCAACACTGCCATCCTCCAGCACTGTGGCTGTGATTTACAGACTTTGTTGAGGGCACTAGCATGACCTTTATGTTCCCCCCCTTTTCAGACTCTCAATTTATTTTGGCAATCCATCAGCACCTGCAAAATATGGAAAAGCAGGGAAAACATTAATGACTGTGGATATTAAGTTATTCCCCCTACACCATTCTTTTTATAGAATGTAGAGGAAGCAGTACCATATGTAGTTTTTGTATGGTAAACAGAAAAAGTCTCAACAAGAGGCTGCTGAAATGAAGCTACATAGTCAGGGCAATGTCTAGCAGTTTTGCTGCCCTAGAGGCAAAGGTCCCTAGTATCTGTCACTGGGTCATGGTCAATACACAGGTGAACAAGAGCAGTCCTGTGACATCGGGTGACTGTCCTAGTCTGGAAGGAGTCAGGGGGTCATCTGCCCCTTCATCCATTCTTGTGGAAGAACATTAGGACAGATGGATAAGGGCAATAATATCCAGAGGGTATATAATTCCCTTTCTGCCCTCACTTGTCTCCTCTATTTACAGTTATCATACAGGAGTTCCCATAAGACTAGACATGGTTAGGATGCCATTCCCTTTTTATTTATTTAATTAATTTATTTATTGTGCCAACAGATACAGTGTTCAGGCCAGTATTGTATGTCAATGGCCTGAGTTTCTTCATTCCAAAATAATCATTTCATATGGTCATTGTACAGCTGATCTTTCTCTGCTTGTCATAAGGATGACTGGGTGTGCTTTTTGTACTTCCAAGATGCCTTCCTCCATATAAAGATCACTGAAATGTCAAGAAAGTACTTGCACTTCTGAGTAGGAGCAAGTCATTATCAATTCTACACTCTTATCATTTGATTTTACTTTCATCCAGGGTATTAGTCAAGCACATATCTGTGGTATTAACTCTCCAAAGGGTACAGTGAGCTAAGATATTCCCTTACCTAGACAGCTGTATCCCACTACTTCATCTACAGAAGCTTTATTCTCTGCTTAGATAATGTTATTCCTTGGGGATAACCGTGAATCTTGCAAGGTCCCAACTTCAGCCTTCCTAGACTCTGACTTTTATATAGTTTGCTTGTTAAACAGTTGGGAGGGTGGCCTAATGGTTAAGGTGTTTTCCTTACAAACACAAGGTGCAGGGTTTGCGTCTCACAAGGGATAATTGGCTAGGTTTAAAATGGCTTGCAACGGCAGTTAACTTAGTACTAACCTATGAATCTATGACTCTGCTGAGCACAGTTTACCCATGACAGAATAACTGTTTCAGCATGCAGTATCCAAATAATTGTGTCCCATTCGTTTTAGTAAAATATTACCTCAAGTTCCTGGCACTTAGGATGGTAGCCATTGTAATGACTCCTCACACTAGGTTGTAAATAAGAAACTTTGAGTGGACAATTTGGGTTAACTGATCTCAACATCTGACTCACATATGCCATAACATCAGGCTCTCCAAGCAAAGCAGGTCTCGTTCACAGTTGTTAAACATAGCTTTCATAGCTCTGGGAAAACTGTTGTATCTAAGAAGTCCTGAGGTCATGGTCATCATGGATACACCAGCTCACAGTGGTTGAGAATGACAACAGGAATACAGTTCAGTGCATTTGGATGTTAAAGGAGTCACATCTTCACTTCTGTGTATTGGAGATGTGAACCATCCTGCTTATGATGACAAATTTTCAGGACTCTTGCCACTTGGGTGTGATAATCATATATAGGAACAACATGGCTGTGGTATGGTACATAGGCAAGTAGGGGACTTGGTCCTATCCACTGTGTCAGGAGGCTATGGGAATCTGGCAGTATTTATTCCATACAACCACTTCCTCATCATTGACCACATTCTAGAGGAGATCATCTATCTTGCAGACAAAATACACTGATTACCCTAGAAATAATGTCCTTATCCAATCAACTGCATTGAAGCTGTTCCATATGTAGGACAAACCACAATGTGACATTCTCATGTGTTCAACCAATGCAAAATGCAAGTCATACTTTTCCCTCATTCCCACCATCACAGGATTCAGCCAAAATATACCCTTGTCCATTAGTGGCACCTTGGCCTCGCTTATGGTTTCCCCTATTCCTTCTAATTATGAAGTTCATATTAAAATCTAGATTCCTTGACATCAAATTCTTCCTTATAGCTCCATTTTGGCCTATCAAACATGGTTTTCACTGCTTCATCCATTAAGTCTGGATAAGCTCCTTTGTCTACATTCCAACAAGTTGCTTGTATGTCATCCTTCTGGTCATTTTGTCAGGCTAAGAGCTAGATGTCTCCAGTTCCTTTAGTAGTCAGTAACCCAGCTTCTAACAGGGTGGTTTAGAGTATCTGTTCTTCCCACAAACCTTCTATTCAGTAAGACTTACAGAGACAAATAGACCCAGTTTTCTATTTTAAGTTTTTCACAAATGGCAGGCACCTTTTCAGAGCCTATTCTGGATTACCTTTCTGAAAGCTTTGATTCTGGCCTTAATTATCTTTCCATAAAACTCAGTTTGTTGACTATCTCCATTTCTTGTTCAGGAATAGACACTCTGCCTTCACTTAAGGTCCAGTAAACCTTCTTAAAAGGAACATCTCATAACAGACTCCAAAATGGAAACAGTTTCTCCATAGGATTGTATTTCATGGTACAAAAGCTTACATTTGAACCAGTTTCCTCTGTGCACTTGAGGGATCTGTCCTGCAAAACTTTTTTTTTTCAGTGGTTATTATCTCTGCCAAGCGAGTTTATCAACTAAAGCTCTTTCAACAAAAATACTGTTATTAGTGTTTTGCAGAGACCGAGCAACACCTACCTTGTGCCTAAGGTAGCCACAGAGATACATCTAAGTCAAGTTGTTAACCTACCTTTTTCTTAAGTACTTAAGCAATGTTTGTATTTGTTCCCTTGCACAGATATTCACAGGTAACTCATATTTTATACTGATAGATCCAGTGCCATTTATAAGGATGAACAGTTCTTTGTTTCCTTTGTAAAACCTGTTTGGTATGAAAGGTCTCTAAGTTTACATTTTCTTTGTCACAGTAAGTATGGTAGGTCCTTAGAAGTTATTCTGGGGCCTCGTTCAGCCAGAGTGGTAGCCATCTCTTTCACCTTCTTCCATGATATTTCATTACATCTGCATAGCTCCTTGGTCTTCTCTTAGCACCTTTGCAAAACACTAAAACACCAAAACAATGGCAACAGACGTACTGTTCTGGGTTTTGTTTGAGGAAAACCGTTCTACTGAAGCACGGTCAGAATGAAAATAGAAGTAGAAACAGAGAAAGCAGTCTCTAGATTTCAAGCAAAAAAATATATAGAGATATAAAGAAATGCAGAGTCTTCTTCTTTTCCAAATAGTAGTGTTGGGTTAATAGGAATGGTTTAATAAATGTTACTGTTTGGAAAAGAAGATGACTGTTGTTCTCTATATCTCTATATGTATTTTTGCTTGAAATCTAGGGACTACTTTCTCTGTTTCTACTTCTACCTTTACAAAATACTATAACATGGGTATTATTCCACATGTTTGTTTGGGGCACTGTCATCTATGTATGCTTCTATAAGGATTTCCATCCAGTAAAATTGGCTTTGAACGCTGTCCTTCTAGTTATGAAAGGCTGTGCACTTCTTATCAGATGCAAAAATTCAATACTTATTCATAATGCTAGATCTGTAAGTAGAAGGCCTATCTTCTGTACATTTCCTCTGTCCCCCACCTTCAGTGTATCTGTTCTGAATTTTTCTGTCTGATTTATTTTATTTGCTTCCCCCAAGGAACTTGCCAGAAAGCTCTTCAGTCTTGGCCCATTTGGCCCATTTGTTCTGGTAGAACAGGAGTCAGATATTTCTGGGCTAGGTGAGAGACCTATGCCTACTGGTTTTAGAGGATGGACCATCTAATGGATCTGTCATTATGATATCTATGGTACATAGCTTTTGTTTTGCTAATATGCCCTAACACACTGGTCCACATTTTATTCTTCTTTAGTTTCAATTGATTAAGTTTTGTTGTGTTTGTTTTTTGGGCTTGTTTGGTTAGGATTGGGCTTTGTAATGGCACTTTTTGCTTATTTTATCTCACACAGCTATTGTCTGTCTTTCTTCTTGGTAAAGCTACATTTTATTATTCCACTTATGGCTTTATATTTAATAACTGCATTTATTATTTTAGCAATGGGGTTTATATTATTGCACCTGCTTTCATTGGTTTACTTTTTCTCTCTTTTTTGGTTTAAGATAGGAAGACCTTGGGGTCATGAGAGAGTTTCTTCTTAGTACTTTTCCTTTAACTAGCAGTGAGCCTGTAGGGGCTATGAGATCCATATTTTGAAAATTAATGTATCTTTAGTGTTTACGACAAATGTGTTAAGTTACCTTTTAGAAGGTTAACTCATAAGTTAAATTATTGTTTTCACATACATATTTAAGTCAGCAGAAGATCTGCTGAACTACTTGGCATTCAGAAACCTCCTCCAGTATGGTTGTGCCCTAACGCAGCAGCAACATGTACAGTACTATTGGCACCTCCCCAATTCCCCAGTTATTATATGCGTTATTAAAAGATTTAGGTGTTGAGCCTGTAATACACAGTGTAAGAACCCACACTGCTTGTTCACTGCTGTATTTGATTATTTGGTAATTGGATAAGTGGATGGTCCAAAGGCAATTTTCATTCATGACTGCCAGCTACAGAGGTTTGCAATTAGTTTAATATACCTTTGAAAAGCCGTAGCTTTAAAAAGAGGTGATGTTAGTCTTTTTATCTTTATTTAAATTTTTTTTTTGGTCCCCTCAGACCTCATCTTGCTGGCCCAGTTTTCACTGCCCATGTCCACTGCAGGTCTACCAGTCATCCTTCTATTCCCTAGACTTACTCTAATACTGCTGGGGCTGGTCGTGGATCCTGAAGACATCCTGAGGACATGGCTTTCTGTGCTTCCATCTGGAGGTTTCTTTTATATACTCTACCCAGTCCCTTTCCCCACATGCTCTTTGACTACAACTGAGTGTAGCTCCCTCTTTGGACCATGCCTTCTCCTAGGACATATCATTGGCGAGCACCTTCCCACCCAGGATAGGCACTCCCATCCCTCCCTGCAACTCTGCTAGACACCTGAGACACTAATTGAACATAGGTCACCTGGAACTTAGGGATTTATCCCTCTACACATCCAGAGTGACTGAGTGATGTCAGTCTTTAAACTGCAAGTAGCTCCATATGTATACCTCTGGTTTGGCAATCCTGACACTGTATATTCCTCATACCAATATATATCTTTATATCAGAAATAATTGGGGTTTGACACCAGAAGCTGCTTTTGTGACTCACTCTGCATTTTTGGACACAATGTATTTTCATTCTGCCACATGCTGTCTGGCAGAGCCTGTACTATTTATGCCGTGATAGTAGCAGGCCATTAAAACGACTGAACAAACCATCTGCTACCTTGGTATGCCATAAGTCTTATTGTTTTTATCCTTAAAATTTTAAAGTGAAAACAATTTTTTTTCCAATACAATTAAACTGCACTTATAAGTTTTACAATGTATTCATTCCACACTGAAGCACAGACATATTTTTGCATCAGCTATTCAGTCTTTGGCACTAGACTTTCTCTGTCTGTGCCAGGAGCTGACCTCTCTCCTCATTCATTCTGCCTCTATGCTGGTAAAGCACTAAGATCTGACCAGATAAGCATGTGACGTGCATGATGTGAAGAGAATAGATGAATATGTAATTCTGAGTACCTATCCCTTTAAATGGATTTTATACATATTTTATATGTACTGTAAACTAAAGAAATGTGCTGTGGTTAAGAGACAGGTTAACACTGAACATCCTTGAAGATGAAACTGCAAGGACTGTTAACTAAAAGACTTCAGATTATGAAAATGTTTGTTTAAAGAGAACATTTTGTTCTAAGTCTTCTTTCAACAAATCTGTGCTGGACTCCTTTTCCCTAAAATAAAAACACATAAGAAAAAGTAAGAAGAACTGCCAAACAACAGAGAGGAGCACATGACAAGAGCCATGTGAAAAGATACTTTGGATGGTGAAATTGCATTATTAAAATAAAGTTAAAAGTCTTAAAAGTCTTTGGCTTTTCCTGGTTAGGGGTCACCACAGTAGAACTTACCCTCACTTTGGGTAACAGGAGCTTGTCCCAGCAAAAATAATTGCTTTGGATTGCTGTACAGCCTTTTGAGTGCTGCTAACATGGGTATATGATGCATTGCTAGTGTACATTTTTTGTCTGTAATTACTCAATTGTCAGTTAAAATAGTATTATGATTGTGTTTGCACTGATGGCATGGATGAAAAAAGTCCTGAATGCAGTCCAGGTGATCCAGATTTAACTAGTGGCTTGGGCACTTAATGCTGCAGGTAGAGAAATGGGCATACCCATCTGGGGTTGGAGGGACAGTGGTTCTAATCAAGCTTGTGCCACAGCTCCACTGACAGAGCCCTGCTGGAGAGGAAGCTTGTCAGGCAGTGGAGAGTTGGGTTGGGAGGATGTAGGCATGGTCACTCAAGCCAGTTATGGCAATCTCTGTCAGAGCATGTTAGAGAGCATGGATGTGCAGGCTGATGGGGAGTAGGTGGCCTTGAAGTGGTGTAAATGCTTGTATCACCACTGATAATGGTGGTTAGGTTCACAAATTAAAAAATAGTCTCATTGCTGGGATGCTGGTGAGAGCAGAAGGCATCTTATAGCTACCTGGAGGATGATCCCTTTAGAGGCCTGATAAGCAGCAGGCATGACAACAAAAATGACACAATAAAAAATGGTATGTGACTAATCATAGGAAACTGCCATTGTAATGGTGAAACAGTGACATGACAATAGTCTTTAGATAAAGTTTGCTGAAATTAATCTCTAAAATGGAACCTAAAGTGGATCGTAGTATCAACATAGTAATACAGTGGTGAATATATGGGTTCCCTATTGAAATGTTGGGACTCAAAATACTGAGTGCAGGCAAGCCGAAAAAAAAAAGACTGAAATTGCAGGAGTAGAGCAAAACTCAAAGATCATTCCTCACCTTTAAACTTCGTTTTTTGTAGCAGGCAAGCCCCCCCCCCCCAACCCTGACATCACTATGCCAAGGAGAAAAGGGAATACTCTAACAAATGGCCATTTTGAACTTGGTATGTATGAGTCAGGTTTTTCAGCCATTCAGTTTCCATGTTTCGGAATTGGCTGTAGCAGGTGCCAGCATTTCAAATGGCTATGAATAGGTGGCTAGGATTTTAGAGTTGATCAGTAGCCTTCCAAAATGCTTTATATTATATTTTTGATAATTGTTTCTTTGACTTTGAAAATGTTTTGCTGGAGAGTAACTATAATTTACCTATGTTTCTAGCCTCACAAAATGATTGGAGGCCAGTAGGCTATTTTGTTTAGGTGCAGGTGTGCGATTTTATGACATTTGTGTATATTTTCATGAAGCTTGCGCCAGGCACAGGCATAGCATAGGCGGTATAACGTCAAATATGGCAGCTGAGGGTTCAGGTACGATCCAGTTCCACGTGCACTACCAGCGTACGCCATATCTGCGCAGCCCTCAGCACAGGTATGCTAATCACCCCATGCTCAGTACTGCACCATGCAAATGAAGGTACATAGTAATTCACGAAGTGGTGCAGGCGTAGCGTAAGCCCACAGAAATGTAAACCACAAAAAAACAGTTTACATTTTGCCAAACAGAACATCGGAGCTATGAAAGTGGACCAGACTCATGTATTATTAAGTTAACATATACCAATCACTAAATATACAGCCAATGGCATAACAAACGATGCACAACACCTAAAAAACAACATTTAATGTCATGTCCACAGTAACGCAAAGTACAACCGCAGGGCATGTGTGCGCAAATGGGAACACAAGGAAAATATACACAAATGTCATAAAATCGCAATGTAATACAAATCATGATTTCACCATAATACTCAATGGTATGCATGGTACACCACAACCAAGCTGCAAGGGTTGCTAAGGGTCTGTGACAGTGTTCGGCACGGTAACTATGAATTAGTAGTCAATGCAATGCAAATGAGGGCAAGTAATAGTGAATCGCAAATGTCCCGCCAGACTAAGGATGTACCATATGGCACAGCGCTACAGAACCGAGGAGTGGCTTGGAGGTATACATGACATCAGCAGTGAGGTGTGCCACCGTAGCTGTAAGCACATTGGAGCAATGCAAATCCGGCCTGCCCATTGCTAAGCAAAGCTGCAGGATAGGGGTGGGGATGTAGGTATAGCATCGTTTAACTGAGAGCACATATGGTGTCCGAAAGCGCATGTGTACGCGGATGAAAACGTGCCCGAAACCCGGTAAGCAGATGCACACGCCGCACACCATAGCTCAAACAGGAAGGTTAGGGGAAGAAAATAAGGAAATGCCGCAGTAGGGTAATTGGAGTACAACCGAGCAATTAACACCTATTAACTCACAGTGGGCAATCGACGGCAGCTAACAAGTCTGCTCGTAGCAACCTGCAGAACAGGATAGAGGAGGTGTCGGATTGCAAAGAAAAGAGAACTGTCATAGCAGAGCAAAGCAAACCTGCAGTAGATCGGCCATAGAACATATGTCATAAGATAAGCCAGGTTTAGGAAAGTACAAATGAAAGCAGGCTGCTGGATGCATGCCAGAAAATGGGAGGGGAAACATCAAGAAATGTTAAGAGAAGGGCAAGAGGTAATCCACGGCAGCCAAATGTAATTCAACACCAAAGGCACCACAATAGCAGTACCTGTGGTAAAACACATAGGATACCCTGTAGCTCCGATGGTACATACACACCCTATGACATCATCAGTGTTCACAGCACAATAGTATAAAGTGTGAAGGCACCTCACACACACCTGTGTATTCCCAAACACTGCACCATCGGTGTAAACAGACGGGAAACTTTTACAATGTACATGTTGGGAGCTGCCATAGCTGTGATTAATCACCATGTGTTAGAGACTAAAGGTGTTGTGGAGGATGATGCTGACAACCACTGCAGGCTCCGGAGGAGGAGAAGAGTGTTCAGACCAAGGGTAACCTACCAGGGGCTACATGATCTGGAGATAGTAGAGCATTACAGGGTGGATAGGGATATCTTACAGCAGATAGTTGAGCTGTGCCGGCCATGCCTGAGATCCAGAAACAACAGAGGGAACCCATCCCAGTGGATACGAAGGTATGTGTAAGCTTGCGAATACTAGCCACAGGTACCTTTCAAAGGCCAACTGGAGATATAATGGGGATCTCACAGGCATCAGCATCCAGGGTACTACACCAGTTCCTGGATGCTATGTTACCACATGCCAATGAGCATATATACTTCCCCCAAACTCAGGAGGAGTTGGCCAGCAATATGCGTCTCTTCCACCAGGTGGCACACTACCCAAAGGTACTGGGTGCGATAGACACATACATATCAAGTCACCACCTGGTGAGCATGGTAGGCGCTACATAAACCGCAAGGGATACCACTCCATCAACTGCCAGGTCGTGTGCAATGCCCAGGGCATTATTATGGATGTGTGTGCTGGCAGCCCTGGAAGCTACCATGACTCCCACATCTGGCATGCCTCACAGCTGTATCAGGTATTTGTCAGGGGGGACATCCCACATGGCCACCTTGTGGGGGATGCTGGCTATGCACTGAAGCCATGGATGATGGCTCCCATCAGAAATGCACACACACCCATGCAAGAACGCCATAATGAGGCACACGCACAAACCAGAATCATCACAGAGCATGTGTTTGGGATGCTGAAATCACGTTCCATTGCTTGGACATATCTGGTGGAGCCTTGCAGTACTCTCCAGGCATGTGTGCCCACATCTTCATAGTATGTGCCATGCTACATAATATGATCCTGTGGAAACAGCTGCAGCAGGGACATAATGGTGAAGGCCCTCACAGCCCACTGCAATTGCCAAGGCCATCACAGGCACAGAGGGATTCGGACCATGAACACCCTGTGCCAGCCCCAGTAGGCAGACGGAGGCATGCCCAATATGCCCACACCTTGGCAAAGAGGGAACGTATAGCACATACACTGACAGTGTAGGCCCCTATGGACTGACATACTTCTCCACCTGCGCACACAGTAAACTGGATGGCACACACACACGACTACCTGTAACGTGTAATATATAGGTGGCCTACTGTGTGAATCCTATCTAGGCAACCCTCAACTATTGCACACACAACAGGTATTGGAACAAGGAATGTCAACACCTGAACAGTACATGCACCTAACAGCATATGTTGATACTGTATGTATAGGTTCCTAGGTACATCGGTAGGTACACACCCGATTGTCAGAGGCCATTCATCAACCGAGGCAAACAGTGCCTGCTGTCGCCACCACATCAATTAACCAACTGTCCCTCAGTGGAGCAGAGGCAATTGCGGGATCCATGTGTGTAATCACTGTTCCCCACACACTCTGCATGGTTTACCTAGTGTGTTAATGAGGGGCTCCATATAATGTAATCAGGGATGTAGTGGCAGAGCATGGGGAGTACCCATGACAGGTATCTGTCACCCCAGCATGCTCCACCTATGGTTGTGTGAAGGTGTAGCACATTATAGTGTGTGGCTCACTGTGACATACATTACCAATGCTGGAGCACATCCATTAAACATCACTTGGACATACCATTAATAGGTTCATAGGTTCATACTAGGCTATCTGCCCTAGGGCATTTATAAGCCTAGCCAGAGTGTGTTTGGCTTTCGCCACCCATTTTAAATTAATTTTGCTATGCCCTTTTCTTTTTAGAGTTAGTATACTGTGCCTCTGTCTAACAGTGACACAGAAGTGATACCCGGGGTAAACCTACGATCTCCCATCCACTCATCAAGATTCCTCTTGAAGAGAGTCAATGAGGGACTCTGCCTAACCTGGACTGGGATTTTATTCCAGAGTGAAGGGAGCCTCTGGGTTATGAATCTGTCTAGGTCTCATCCATATACATTTGATTGCAGTATGGAGTAACAGCCGTAGTACAGTCCACATACAAAACACCATAACACGTGTACAAATCCCAGATGCCCAAGTGGTAAATGCACTGACTGTCGTGCATGTTCCCGGTCCCGCATCCTGCAAGGGACGTTACGTAATCCCGAAGGCACAGATAATGGATGTTGGATGCAGGTCATCAGATCAGGTTTAGCACATGTCAGCGGGATTATGCATTGGCAGGTGCTGGTAAGCGTCATTTAAACATAAATATATGGATATGCGTGAAACAGGGTTAAGCTTTTCTGAATATCGCGCAGATCACGGTCAACGATGTCCAGAACAGGTGAAACTAGCATTATTCACCCCTGTACTAATAGTGCCTTCTCTGAAGGGTAGAACGACCACTGCCAGGAGTAGAACACACAATCATGTACACAATCACCTAACACTAAGCTACCCAAGATGTACCAATGGCAGATGTGTATAGTGACAGGTTAAAACACAAACGTGCGGAGTCCAGGAAACAGTATACACCGACATGTACACAACGAAAGGTGTGTTCTCCCTCTCTCTCTCTCTCTCTAATTATATATATATAAAGGGTGATAGAGAGATACAAGTTGATATATACGTATTCACCTATATCTGCAAATATATAGATAGGTCAACGACATGTACACAACCATGGAGATACAAATAAATAGGATACTGCCAACTATCGAATGTGTCACATACCGACACACGTAATCACGAGGCTGAAAGACCGAAAGACCACAGTACCGGAACACTAGAACCGAGAGTAATATTATCATGATGTTAAGGAACATGTAGTTATCACTGCCGGTGCTGCGGTCCAGGTAGGTACTGTGTTCAACTGTGTATGTGATTGCTGTAGTCTGTGTATGTGTGTGTTGAGAGTGCCATGTGCATTTCTGTGGGACTGTAATGTGTGTGTTTGTGTGTTTGCATCATGTGTCTGTTAGTGCTAACTCCGAGGTAGATCAGTACAGTAGGTGTGGTCATAGCTGGCCATAGGCATATGGTTACCACCTGTCCCACTTTAAGAGGGACAGCCCCTCCCTGGGCAGTTGTGTCCTGACAAAAACATTAAAAAGGGCAAATGTCCGAGATTGTAGGACATAATTATGTCCCATATATTATGTAATAGTTGCATTAAATAGTTATGCCTGTATCTAAAATATGTAAATGTTACATGAAACATGATAAGTAGCTAAAGTGCGTCAAGAATAAGTATGTATTCAGGATAAAAGTATGTTCTATGCTGTGTACTGACCGTGGGTATGTGTCGGCTTGGAAACAACGATGTGTGTCCTGCAAATGTCCCACTATGGCCATTTGAAAAGGTGGCAACCCATGCCAAAGAGGTTCAGTCACCAACACAACTGCAATGAGTGCAAATATCTGTGACAGAAATACATGAGACAGCTGTCATTTAGTAACATTCCCTTACATATCGATGTATTTCCGGAGGTATTGAAGTATCAACCTCACCTGCATGCTATATAGAAACCAATTAACAATGGCTCAATGTATAAGCCCATAACAACCATAGTTTCTCAGTCTACTAAATGATAGGTCTTCAATTTGGGAAGGAGCCCACACACATATATGGAATATGTAGAAATGCAGTCCCCACAAACCTGTATATGCTATGTACACCCACCTACATCTTCCCCACATCCGAAACAATTGCAATACAGACTGTAATAACATCACAAACATCCAGTCACTCAATTATATCTGCAGAACTGTTAACATACCTTGTGAGAGACACATTTGTAATGGCGCCATGTGAAATCATAGCTGTTGTATAATGGAACAGACGGCGATGTTACAGGTTTTGTTTGCAGTAGTCCCTTATCAGACGGTTGAGATGACAGGTACACTCACATGTAGAACCACATACTCTAGCCGTCACACACAATCCACGAGGGACATAAATTCAAAATATCCGTGTCTCTCCAAATAGCAGTTGCAATTCCTCACAACAAAACACATACCTTCCCCGAAGGTAGGGCAAATGGGCAATGCCCAAGTGGAGAATTCAGTTATACCCCACTGTTGCCGTGTAATTTGCGAATGGAGTAGCAGCACAGCTGATGTGCATGTAATAATTTACTCAGGAACACCAATTGGTGGCAGGATACCACATGTTACAGGTATTGACGTATATAAGGATGCCTTGCCATACATTCAAACCGTAAGCTCATACCATAGAACCGTTTAAACAGTAAAGGTGTAAGAGAGATATTTTACAAAGACTCGGAAACAAAGTATGTAGAACACTCAGTATGTCAGTGTATGTAGAGCCTGTTTTGTAGTAATTAAAGTGTACGCAATGCATAAAGTGGGAAAATGTATTATGTAGTGATGTCTTGTTGAGCATAGTATCGCTTGTAGAAATTGTGTGTCCTTCTGTGGGCCAAAAGATAAACATCTCATACACCACAAGGGATGCTACATGAGGGCTTTAAACACAACAATTCCACACCACCCGCCGTCAGTCGTAGGGTTTGTCCAACAAGTATGTGCCAAAGCAGGGGATAGTATATGTCGATATACTGTCACAGTAGGCATGTGTAAGGGCATATAATGAGAATAACATGCCTAGGGTGGTCCTGCTGTGCAAGTATGCTTTGCATTATGGGATAATGTTTAAAATATGTGTAATGTACAGTATTGTAGGTAGATATGTCAGACATTTTATTCAGCATAACTGTTATATCATGCAAACAAAGGGTATTGTTTATTGGCATGTAGAATACACAATAACAGGATACATATGGCTTGTAGTCACGGGACACTGTAACAGCATGATAGCTAACTGAAATGGAAGAGCTACTCAATTATCCATGCACAAAGGACATGTAATAGCTTCACAGGTTCATAGTGAGGTACTATGCTGTCTGGCCACGTCCATGTGTAAGCCCAACGACAGTGTTTTCACCGGCGGCACCTCCCTAGGGTAGTGTCCTGTCTGTGAACAGCAGAGCCATGTGTTACCTGCACCTGTGTACAGTACAGCCACTGCAGTGATCCCTGGTGTACGTGTGTCTCCCATCCACCCATCGAGGTATCTCATGAAGAGTGCTAGTGAGTGTCCCTGCTTGATGTACATAGGAATCATGTTCCAAAGCATGGTGATTGTCTGGTTCAGGAATGTATCCCTCAAGCACGTCCCACTCATCGTTGCGTTTGTGCACATATACATGAGCATGTTGCTGTCAGTGGCCTTTGCTTATGTTGCTTATGTGGAGTATAGCCATAAATATTGTTGCGGACATGGGCCCTGTATGTTCAGCAGAGGTTACCCCTGAGTATGCAGTACGTAAATGTGTACAGTCGTGGTGTCCGTAGTTGTACCGCATACGTCATCCTTCGGAGGTCAATAATCCTCATGGTGTGTTAATGTTGTGGTATGTAAAGGCATTGCTGTTCTGTAAGGTACACCCCAAAAGGGGTGTTGTACCCCTGAACGTGTGTCATACGTCAAGAGTATAGAGGTACAGTGGGTGCCTTTGTTCCAGCTACAAACCCATTACAGATAAGGGTGGCCACGTAGAAGGATATCCACGCCACATTGGCATTATGGTTATCAAAGGAGTGGGTGCTATATACGTGTGTACTAAGATCCCGTATAATGTCACATGTATGTAGGGGACTACCACCTATGTGACAGTCAGTGGGTGAGTGGTGTAATCCAAAGGGGATGTCTATGCAGCTTGTGTTATGAAGCTTGAGGCCATGTTATTGACATCAGGTATCCGTCACAGTGACACCCATATGGAGGGTGTCTGTATCAGCTGGTGGATCAATCATGGCTCCTTGTTTGCAGTGGTCTGGAAACCTATTCAGGGAAAGTTCCTCTGTGCTAGCCTGTACCTCAGGGAAGCGTATACCGAACATGAGGGGCCGTATGACCGAGGACTGTGATACACCAAGAGTAACTGAATTACTGTAGGTACCACGGTATGCTACCCTCATTGTGTGGGTCCTGTCCGTGAGCCACTTTGCATAACATCCCGAGACGTAGGGGTCGATGTGCAGGTGGATGTGTATATTGTCAATGCCAGAATGGAGAATGGTGCCAAAAGCCAATGAGAGGACAATGTAGGCTGTGTGGACCCCCTTACCCTCATCAACTACCCTGGTAACTGTATCAAAGGAGTCCACCAGGTGTTGGAGCCATGGTCTGGCCCTAAGAAATCCAACCCGGGTGCCATCAAAGGTCTGGAGGCCACCAATGTCTCTGTGAATGACTTCCATGATGATGTGCCCCATAGCCTTGCAGAACAGTCCAGTCAGGCGTATAGGGAAATAGTCCCTGTGGTCATTGTGGTGCCACCGCTGTGGAGTGTGATGACTGTTGCTGTGCACCATTCAGGGGCCACAATGTCTGATACAAGGGTATTACTGAATCTGGTGGTCAAGTGGGGAGCCATGTCGTTCTGAGGTTTGTGTAAATCACAGCCTGGGATGTTGGACGGTCACATGGAGTCTGTGTTCAAGGCCTTAGAGAGTGCAGGTTGGAACTGTGTAGTTGTGACCGCAGGGACTCTGCATCGTTCCTGTCTGGATTTTGGCCCTGTAGGGAGTGAGAGGGTGTAAAGTTAGCATTGAACCTATCTGCCAGGATGTTGCCAATAGCAGTCGGTCTGTAATGTTCCTGCCTAACCGTCGTATGTCAGAGTAGATGTGGGTATTGCCATTGAGTACTGACATACCTCCATAATGCTTTGTGGTAGTCCTTGAAATGTGTCGCAGTAATGTTTACGTAGCTAGCTTTGGAGGATGTGATAAAGGATCCCGGATTCTTACTGAGGCTGACCAGTGAGCTACCCCACCGATGGGTTTGTACTCCACTTTGCAACAGCCACCACCTTCTGTTGTACATTATGTGCATGGAACCGGACCCCCAGAGTGGCGTCCATTATCTGGTGGGTACCATCATGGCTCTGTTTAGGATAGCATGATCCATGCAGTCGTGTAAGTGCTGTATGTTTTAGCATTTGTAAGTGCATTGTCCATCTGCACGGGTGTCATGACGTTTACTACTGCTGTCATAAGACGTCTGATGTAGGCGTTGTAGAAATCTTCTACTGTGTATTCCGTGAAGGGTGTGGTGCCGGGATGTGGATAACAAGGGAGATTAGCATATGTTCAGAAACTACCAACGAGGGGATAACCCCAGGTGTGGAACACCAGTCACATGTTGGTAATGTCCATGTCTAGGATATTGTTGGTCTTGGTGGTGGTGTGTATAAGTTGATCCAGCCGTGTGGAGGTTATGAATCCCAGAAAGCGTTGGCCTAATGTGTCGGTACATGAGTAGGCATCCCAGTTAAGTGTGGGGTAGTGTCAGTCTCACATCAGTAATACCTGTCTGAACCCTACTGTCCAGTACACCAAGAAATGAGGGCCGGTAACCGTGGGGTATGTTGTTGAATCCGTAGCAAGTTACAATGTGTATAGCAGTTCTGGTCACAGTTAGTTGTACGTGGATCACCTCTGATGCATTGTGCTAAGGAACCAGCCTGGAGGTGTGTACATCCTTGTGAAATATGGACACACCTCCGCCGTGGGTGTTCCAGTCCTGGTTACATGACTGAAAGGTGTGGTCTGCGTGTAACCTGTCAGTGCAGGTGTGCTCTCCGGAGCCTAGAGGCAGGTCCCAGTCACTGCAGAGATATTGAAGTGGTCCATTATAAGGAGTGCCTCGCCTGAGTGCGTTAGAGATGAAGATGTCAAGCAGTGAGTAACAGTACCCCAGGATTTGCTTGCCTGTTCTGGTGGTGAATGTTATTGGAAACTGTCCAAGACAGGCAGTATAGGAGCAGCAAGAGCCTTACATGTTATCTGTACTCCCAGGGCTGACAGGTGCAGGTTATCTGTGCCAAAGCATCATGTTTTGTTGACCATATCATTCAAAGCGAGACAGATACTGGATGCCTGTGGAATGACAGCAGAAGCATAGGTAACTGTTGAAGTGAAACATTCAGTCGTTGTACAGTGGTATCAGTCTGGATGAATGCAGAATGCTTCTCAGGGCTTGGGCAATACCTTCTGGGCTACAAGACCAGGGAGCTATTGCATGTTCCTGTACATGTAGTCCAGGAAGTTACATCTCAGGGCAGTCACACTAACATGGAGAATGACAGTCAAATCGTACCTGGTGAGGTATGGCATGGGTGCATAGGTTATGTTGTGGATCCTGTAACCCGACAACCAGATGTAAGCGACTATTGCCTTGTGTCGCCTGTTGAGTGGGACATCAGTGTGACCGCCTACAGATTCAGCTATGACTAGTGTGTTGTGTAGGTTATGACACCCTATTGGCTGTAGTTGATGTGCACACATGAGTCTGTGGGCTATACGTAATTGGTGTTGTGTTTGATGGGGGTTGCCTCTGTTGCCTACACAGAGTATGGAGAGGTTCTGCAAATGTTGTAGTCATACTATGTGTGGCCTGTGGTGGTGGAGATCTAGTGAGACTATGTGATGAGTAGGGTGTGTTGCAAATGTTAAACGTCCCCACATGAATGTCAGGTTTAGTCTGGGTTGGTGAGAGTATTACCCCCGGCATGGCTACATATGTGCATCTCCCACAGGCTGTAGTGTCGTATGTTGGGAGGTGAGCATTGACTGTGTACATGAGACAATTGCTCTATTGCCTCATGTTTGCCATATTCATCATATAGACAGGCAATAACACTGGTAAGTGACACTTGGACATGCCTGTGTATTCAACCATGTCTCACAAGATATGTGAGTTACATGTGTACAACAGCTGTTGTACTGTAAGCAAGCTGGAAATGTGAGGACAGACAGTGTACCTGTAAGAAATTAGTTGGAATGTGTGCTATAGTAATAAGTACCTCATGAAGTGCTTACATGTTCTGAACAAGTCCTGAGCATGAATATGCAATACAGATAGGGTGTTGGATAATATAAACCCACTGCAACCCACAAGCGGAGACGCCAGTCATAATTGGAGGCACTGCACTATTACCCTGCTGAGTATGGTCTGCAGGTCTATGAACCTTTATCAACGTAGATATTAGCAGTAGAGATGTAGATGACAGCACGGATGATTTCACACTGCATAGCATACCTGTGACAGGTCATAGGACATCACCCATACTGTGTTCCAGCTAAACTGAGTATACTAGATGTACCTTTGTATGTCACAGGAGTGGTCTACCAGTGGCCTGTTGACAGAAGCAACACTACAAAAGGTGTCTGAGTGACATGTGCATATCACACCAGTGGCAGCTACAGTAAAACAGGGTTAATGTTTTGTACTCCCCCCTCATTGTAGCCCATACCACACGGACAAATGGGAGGCATCTGCATATGTAAGGATGTGAATGGCCATGACTTAGGAGCAATAGCTGTCTCAGTGTTGTGGACAACATACAGAATGGGCTTTGTGGGTGAGGTGCATAATCTGACAGCCGATAATAGCATTGTCACCGCTAGGTGAATAACCCTGTACCCATTAGCTACCACCTAGGCAGAGGTCAACATTATGGACACTGTGTGTAAGGGATGGTGCTGTGCAGTTCACCTCCCTGAGCTGGTGACATCTCCAGGCCTATTAGGTAGTCATACGAGGCACCCATATCATGTCAGGGTGCCATCCATGATCATGAAGATCATTGGACAGGCATACGCAGCACTCGGGTGACCAATATCGGATCACATATCACCTTTCAGGGATATTGGCCATGCATGGATGGGCGATACCAGCCTTCACAATCCTCACCTCCACTATGCAGCATGCTGGCTACCTTGCATAAAGACATGTGCTACACTGTGATGTTGGACATGCTACACGTACATATCCTGATCTGAAAGACATATGTCATGGACGGCCACCATCCTACTACAATGATCACCACATGCTGGACAGATCCGTGTGCCATACATGTTACATACCCCTGCCATACCATGCAACCCTGTCCATCAAAGTTGCACATGTCATCTCTGTCAAACATGCTGCGATGACCGCATGGTAGATGTATCATTAACTGTCTGGATCAGTAATGTGGCACTGATGCACCTGGCAGTGGCAAAATGGCTGTTGGATACAACTAGTAAACCTTGCCCGTACATGCCATGGTTGATAACCATCCCTGCGAATAACGTCCGGCTAGCCATTGTCCTATGGGTATCACATGTGCAACACAGGCGATACGTGGCAGGATGTTGAACTGCTGTACAGTGCCGTGTAGATGTATATGGCAAAACACATGCATGTAATGGTTTCCATGCGCATGTGTGCATTGTCACTGCTCATGTCCGATAAGGCAGTGTATGTGTTGATATGTGACATGTACACAGCATCAACGTCAACAGCATTACTGTGGACACATCCAGGCATGTGCTGATAGGTAAGAACACCAGTACAGGCAAACAGACATGCCCACATCAAGACAGCATTCACCATCGAGTATGAGCAATGTAATGAGGTGACACATATATGGTGATGATATCCAATGCACAATGGGTGTTACATGTGTGTGACACAAACATGTCAGTCGTGTCAGTGTCATGACGATTTTCAAAGATAACTGTTCATATGTACTAGATATAATACAAATGTATGTGCAGCTGTATCTCTGTACAGCTCTGTGATACTGTGACCTGTCTCCATCATTATGTCTTCCAGATAATGCCTTGTTCATGCCCGCCAGTGTATAGCCGCCAGGAGAATGATGCCCTCATCCCGTACCTCCATGATAACTATGAGGTGTTGTTCAGCCATGTGCCACAGCATGCCCAGCAACATGACGACCTGTGGCAGGAACTACACAGGAGGGTTAATAATGTGGGTGGCCATAACCGCACCTACCAGCAGGTGCGCAGACACTGCACGGACCTGATATGACATGCAAAACAGCGTGCCAGTGCAATCGCGAGGGAACAAGGTGGAACAGGTGGTGGGCCACCAACCCAGCCCCCACTCACACGCACTGAGGAGCTACTGGCCAGCCTGGGGACACCCTCAGAACAGCATCCACAAACAGTAGCTGCCATCGTGGAGGTGGGTGTCTCCCAACCACTGAGCCTGGAGTTGCCTGGTAAGTCACTAATGCACATATGACTGTCATATCCCATTTAGTTGCTTGTGTCACTGTACAATATGTAATGTAACATCATATGCAAGGTATGTTTACACACATGCCGCATACTATAGTTAGGTACCCTGTGTATGCGCACATGTGCATACTATATGCTATTGTACAGGCGAATGTGTTAACATGCACAGTGCACCCTGTAGCTGTCATACAGTCATGGATAATGTTCAAACCGCTGTGTCACTCCTATACAGGTACCTCTGGCGTGCCGCACAGACATCATTCCATTGCAAGTGAGACAGTTATCAGTATCAGGCATGTTAATGCATATATCTATTCGCCATGTGGCCAGTTAACACATGTACACATAATGTATGGTCCAGTCACGATATACAGGTCGCATCTGTCATCAAGCACACTGGCTACCCGTGTGCAATATATTCAGATGAAATGAAACACCGACATGAAACCACAGTATCTGTCATTGCTAGATGTGTGGACAGCTGTGCATACAACGGTGGAGGTGTTGTTCAATGTAGGCATATATATTATACATTGGAACAACACATGTGTGGTACGCAAACAGTACCACACAGTGACCTGGGATGTGGGCAGCCCACAGGAGTCACCATTGTGTAATATGCCTCTGCAATGGGTGCACACATTGTGATGTGCCATTTGACAAGTCCCAGACATGTAGTGTTCCGGCTGCAATATTGTCTCACTATCCCATAATACATACCCCACATACCAAACCTACAACCCTTTGTCTGCATAACCCTGTGGACAGTGACGTATCTGACATCTATGGGTGTATGTCATATGGGGCAACACAGACATGTGAGACGGCCATCACAAACATTTGGCCAACACATGTTCACACATGGCCATGGAGGATAGCCAGAGACATGTAGCCACACAGTAGATGTGAAGTGTATACACCCTGTTGCACATTGTCCACACTTGGTCCAACTATAGCCTTTGTTGAATGGTTATATAGTTGATGTGGAACACTGGACATCCTAAAAGCCTGTGCATGGCTTGTGGAGGTGTCACTTAATTCGACCATATAAGATGTGTTGAACATCATGACTGTGTCATAGCATGACAGTAGTCACCTGTACAGCTTCCACAGACATAGACACCACATCAGGCCACAGATGCCATACATTTCCCTTGCTGCTGTTGGACATCACTGTCAGCCGTGCACCTCGTGTGTGTGGTACATAACTGTCATGTGGGACATGGTGTATTGACATGTCTGCCATGTGTGGACACGGTTGCCAGGCAGCTAAGACATGTTAGTAGTTGTGCAGGGGTGTCATCCGTAGGTCTTCCAGTGACCTGTCACATGACACAGCATGGTTTAGTGTGTATACACCTCAGCGATGTGGGTCACAATCCACAGTAGTTATGTCATGTGTTTGCACGTAGTCATGGCTATGCACTGTGTGTGTATTACACACTGTATAGCAATATAGGTGCCTCATGATGCCATGCAATGGCACAGTGTCTGTACTTCACACTGTATAGCAATGTAGATGCCTCATACTACCCATCAATGCTCATGCACATCTGCTAAAAGTGCTTCCTATCTGTAGGGCATACAGACAACACTGCAATGTGATACCCATTACACCACTGTACATGTGTCAGGACACCATTGTGTCAGACATGTATGCATGTCAATGCACATGTCCGCAGATTACATGTCATACTACATGTCAATGTCAAGGTCACATCAACCATGTGTACTGTTAACCTGTGCTGGTCCACACGGTGTATCACAGGGATGCATGCTTACTACCATGATTGTGTGAACTGCATGGCTTCTGATATGACACCTGCTTGCTGTTGTGTGCAAAACAGGGAGGTATGCTAACTACCACTATTAATGTCTGAGCTGCATGCCGTCTGTCAAATCACATGCATGGTGAGTGTGTGTGTCTGTGTGTGTGTCTGTGTGTGTGTGTGTCTGTCTGTGTGCGTGTGTCTGTGTGTGTGTGTGTGTGTGTGTGTGTGTGTGTGTGTGTGTGTGTGTGTGTGTGTGTCTGTGTGTAATGTAGAGTATTTCTTTGCATTCACAGGCGATGTAGGTGCATTACCCTCCTGCGGTCCATCTGATGTTAGTGTCCCCACAGATACTAGCAGTGATGAACATATGCATGATGTACAAGCAGGGTTGTCAGGGGCTGAATCTGTGCCAATGGTTTCCATCCCTGCTATGTCCCCCTTTTTCCCGCACACAGTACTCATGCCAACACATACCCCATCACCAGTGACCATAGAGGAAGGACAGTCAGCGTGTGTTAGCTCGGAACAGGAATGTGTGGTGGCTACAGAAGGTGTGTCTCCACACCATGGTGTCAGTGTAATGACTGCAGATGTGCCACACAGGCATGTGGCCAGTGCTGCTCATAGGAGGACCTCTGGCAGACATGCACCTGCAGGACAGAGCACAGCAGCTGGTGTCACCAGACGGATGTTCCAGACTGTAATGGCAGCAAAGGCATGTGCTGAACAGCAGAACACAGAAGGGCAGAGGCTTCAGAGGGCTGCTATCCGTTCTTTAAACAACATCATCCAGGCATTGGTAAATGCTCAACAGCAGATCGCTGATGTTCTGGACAGGCGATTGGGTGACATGGTTGGAATCCTTGGCCGTGGCATGGCAATCCGCGAGCATGAGCTGTCTGTGCTGGAACATCTGGTAGGAGTGAGGCATAGGCAACGTGGACGTAGGCCAGCTACACCACCTGGTGCAGGTCATCGTGAATGAGCCACCTCACATCCCACTCCCACAGTGCCAGTAGCAGTGCAGCTGGTGCTGCGCTGTCCACACCAGGACACAGCAGGCCATGTGGATGTGGCCCTGGACGTTCCCAGCGGGGACACGGTTCCAGTGGACATGTGTCATCAGACAGTAGCCAATCTGTACCTCTGCCTGGTAGTGCCCGTGCAACCCCTGGCAGGCACAGGTCACATGGCCGTGGCCGGACACAGTGAGCTGTACATCCTGGTCTGTACAATCTGGAGCTGTCAATAATACCCCTGTGTAGGATGGACACATGGCAGAACTGTGTGCACACACACACGCACACAGCAGAAACATCTGTAGAGCACCGCAACACCCACATGCATAACTACCACACATGTCCAATCAGATCACCGGCCCTAACCCACACACATGATGTCATCCACTGGTGCAGCCTATGCCCCTGACAAACATTATCATCCTGTGCATATGATGATGCCTGTGCCGCATCCCTGTCATCCACACCATCGGTGCAGGGACATGCTCATATGGTCTGATGCACAGGGTGAACAGAATAGTGAGTAGTGTATATTACATTTGTTGTGTACTGTTGACACACACCAGACATACCATGTAGTACAGGTTTAGAATGCATTGTTATATGTTCAAAGTATGTGTCTTGGTAACAAAGTAACAGCATGTTGGTAATGAAGCCCTGCTTCCCTCCTTAAGGTCTAATTGCATGTGCCATTATGTTACAGTGTTTGCAGCTAGAGTGCATTGTTGTATGTTCACAGTCTGTGTCTTGGTAACAACAGTAACAACATGTTGGTAATGATGCCCTGCTTCCCTCCTTAAAGTCTACTTGCATGTGCCAATAAGTAGCAGTGTTAGCAGTTTCCCATGTGTAAATGTGGAGTACTCACCGGCATGTATGGCAATACCAGCATGCTATACGTAGCCTCAACTTCACTTTTAGAAAGGCTACTATTCCACAGATGTCCACACATCTACTGCTCTGGATGTTCAATAGGCTACAGTGGCTAGAGACGTGACATCCATACCGGGTCACATCACAGGTATGGTGACATGGTGCGGGGGGTTTACACAGTGGTCTGGCTGATGTCAACGTTAGAGGCCAGTTGATAGCATGAGGTCTCAGTGTGTAGCAGTAATACACTGTCACATTACAGGATGAGAACACGCACAGACATACACAGAAACACACAATAACATGACCACACTCACGGGGTCAACAACACTATAATGCACTTTTGATAGTGTTGAGGTGAGGACCCCTGCCTATGTGGTAATCACCTTCACAGTACTGTGCACCCACATGACGTGACACAGAGAATGAACATGTACAGGTAGCCAGTAAGGCTGAGACCAATGGCATCAACAGGGTAGTAGACTGCATCAGCATGAGGGGTTAGGGATCCTGTCTGTTCTGTATGGTATCATACACCCTCACTCCATGCATCAGACAGCCATACATACATACACACACACACACACTGTGGAGTCCACAAATGTCATTCACATACAGATAGCTGACATGTGTGTGATACACACACCACCCCTGCCTACGTTTTGCTTTCTACACTGCAGTATGTACAGATCTCTACAACAGTGTACAGGGGTATGTAACAATTGGGATGTATTCCCCACCATACATGGTCACACAAGCAAGCACACATGGCAGTACTGTGAGTCATACACCTGCTATATGATGATATGTCTGACAGACATGCAGCTGTATTGGCTGCATTATGTGTACCAATGCTACCTTTGGCAATTGTGCTGCTATATGCACACGGGAGGATGTAAGTGTTACAGGTGTCAAGTGATGTACAGTCAGTAACACCCTGACCACTGTGTAGGTTGTATGTCTTCACCTTCAGGTAACAGTAACATAGCGTACTGTTTGCAAATGTAATGGTAGGACGGCTTGTGACACACCTGTGAGCTGTCCTCAGCAAACATCCATCTGCAAATGTGGACCACCACTTTATGTACACACATCCATCCATACCTGATGTACATCCTACCGTACTGTCAGTATTTCACCATATACAGGTGTCAATGATGGGGCTGCATTGCAACTGCATGTTGTAGTTAGACACAGATGAATGACATACATCAGCTACTGCACATGCATGGTAGCTGCATGCACACCATTACATGTACATGTGTGTTGCTCCTACATTCCTGTCATGTAGCCATGTTTGTATGCATTGCATTTGGTGGACATGTGTGATGACATACATGACACATGGACAGTTGTATGATATGTTGTTTGTCATGGGTAACTGTTACAGAGGGAATGTTACCTCAGTCACCATTGCTACCTTATGTACTGTTAGCATTCTACAGCCATGGACCTACCTTCCATGTGCATGTGTGTGATAGCTGTAGCCACCTGTCTGCACAGAGGACAGCAAAAGCTTTGCTATGTACATATGCATTGTGTGTGTGTGGGCCATGTACATATCCACTGCGATTACATGTATGTCATATCCAAACATGAGTGTTTTCTGGTGTACAGCGACAGTCATCTGTTAAAGCTGTGTAAGACCCAGGGCCCCTGTTATGTGTAGAGCCGACCTGGTTATGAACTGTGGCATCATTGCATTGCATACCACATGATGGAACCCTGTCAGTACATGTGAAGTCTGCACAGTTGCTGTAGACCCATGTACAGTCCACTGGTCATGAGTAACATGGTGGTTTGGTAATGTATGGATGTGTGTTGCTGGTCCAAGGACATGTTGATGTCCAAGGGCTACATAGCAGACTGCGGCATGTACTACTGTGATCTGCACCTGAGACATCTGTGATGGCTCTTGACTGTGTACTGGTCAGTACATGTGAGTGGCTTTCATGTACGTGGGGACAGTAACACCTGGAATGGTCCGTCACGGTCTTATGGCCCACATGTTTGTATCTGAGGTATACGGTGGTAGTGCTATTGTGCACAACTGTGCCATATGCCAGGTGTTCCTCACTGCAGAGATGTCCGTATTCCCCATTGTTGGATCAGGTTTGTCAGCTGTGATCACGAACGCTACACAGCTAGCACTGATGACCAGTGTCAGATGTGTGTAGTGCAGCGTTCATGCTAACAATGTTCACTATCGACACACTGTGCCCTTCCGTGTTTAGAATCCATGTGCATACAAGACAGCCCTTTGCTACTACTAAGTGTGTGAGCATGCCCAGTATGCCGTTGTGTAGATGGACACACAGTACATTCCAAACTGTGCCCTTCCATGTTTAGAATCCGTGTGCATACAAGACAGCCCTTCGCTATTACTAAGTGTGTGAGCATGCCCAGTATGCCGTTGTGTAGATGGACACACAGTACATTCCAAACTGTGCCCTTCCATGTTTAGAATCCATGTGCATACAAGACAGCCCTTCGCTACTACTAAGTGTGTGAGCATGCCCAGTACGCCGTTGTGTAGATGGACACACAGTACATTCCAAACTGAGCCCTTCTGTGTTTAGAATCCGTGTGCATACAAGACAGCCCTTCGCTACTACTAATTGTGTGAGCATGCCCAGTACGCCATTGTGTAGATGGACACACAGTACATTCCAAACGGACTTGTGCTACTAAGTGTGTGAGCATGCTCAGTGACACCTTGTGTCGGTTATGTGCCTTTGTGTATGGGCATGACCATTGAAATCCTGTATAGCGATAGTGGTCATCCAGGCAACAGATGTCCATACCCCACGTCAGGATGGATTCCTACATTGAACACACTGGGACTGTCTTGAAGGGTGTACTATATGTGGCGTGCCTCGTATTCATGTAGTGTTGTAATAGTGCTCCGTAGATAGGCAGTTGTCCTGCTCACACCACTGCTGTGTGTTTGTCTACGTCTACCTTGGGACAGTAATATGCTTTTAGACTGGCTTTTAGACTGCTCCCTCTCCATACATTCCCTATCGGCGTCTTTGCCTTTGCTGATGATGTCATCCACCTAGAAGTATGCCTCTGGGAATGCTGTGTTCCAGTAATCTTGGTAGCACATTCTGTAACTGCGTAATGCTGTAGTGTGATAAGGTAGTTAGGTGTATGTTCGACTCCCGGCCCTGCCGTGTGTGTGTGTGTGTGTGTGTGTGTGTGTGTGTGTGTGTGTGTGTGTGTGTTTCCAGCTGCCTGGGGACAGAGTAATGCTTTTAGATGGCTCCCTCTCCATACATTCCCTATCAGCGTCTTTGCCTTTGCTGATGATATCATCCACCTAGAAGTATGCCTCTGGGAATGCTGTGTTCCAGTAATCTCGGTAGCGCGTTCTGTAACTGTGTAATGCTGTAGTGTGATAAAGTAGTTAGGTGTATGTTCGACTCCCAGCCCTGCCAAGTGTGTGTGTGTGTGTGTGTGTGTGTGTGTGTGTGTGTGTGTGTGTGTGTGTGTGTGTGTGTGTGTTTCCAGCTGCCTGGGGACAGAGTACTGCTTTTACATGGCTCCCTCTCCATACATTCCCTATCGGCGTCTTTACCTTTGCTGATGATATCATCCACCTAGAAGTATGCCTCTGGGAGTGCTGTGTTCCAGTAATCTTGGTAGAGCGTTCTGTAACTGCGTAATGCTGTAGTGTGATAAGGTAGTTAGGTGTATGTTCAACTCCCGGCCCTGCCATGTGTGTGTGTGTGTGTGTGTGTGTGTGTGTGTGTGTGTGTGTGTGTTTCCAGCTGCCTGGGGACAGAGTAATGGTTTTAGACGGCTCCCTCTCCATACATTCCCTATCAGCGTCTTTGCCTTTGCTGATGATGTCATCCACCTAGAAGTATGCCTCTGGGAGTGCTGTGTTCCAGTAATCTCGGTAGCACGTTCTGTAACTGTGTAATGTTGTAGTGTGATAAGGTAGTTAGGTGTATGTTCGACTCCCGGCCCTGCCAAGTGTGTGTGTGTGTGTGTGTGTGTGTGTGTGTGTGTGTTTCCAGCTGCCTGGGGACAGAGTAATGCTTTTAGATGGCTCCCTCTCCATACATTCCCTATCAGCGTCTTTGCCTTTGCAGATGATGTCATCCACCTAGAAGTATGCCTCTGGGAGTGCAGTGATGCTGAAACTCAGTAGCGCGTTCTGTTACTGCATAATGCTGTAGTGTGGTAGACTAGACAGGTAGGTGCTCGATTCCACGGCATGGCAGGTGTGTGTGTTTGGCAGTTATACCCTATGTGATATCTGTGGGTGGCTAGCTGCGGGATGTGTTCAGTGTGTTTTGTTGCTGACCTATATAGTGTCCACAGCCCGCATATTCTGCCAAGACACTGGGTTGTCAACACATACATTTGCCAACAGGTCTGGTGAGTAAATGTCAGCAGCCCTACACTTACGCTTAATACAGTCTGACCCGTGTGACGCAACAGAACACACATGCCTTGATAGTAACAACACTACATGATGCAGGTGGCACATGTAGTTTCCTTTTCATGCCTGTCTAATGCTTTGCTGTCATGTGGACCGCTGTTGTGATATAAATGCAATATCTACATATGTGTGTACATGTATATGTGTGTATGTATATCTATGTATATATGTATACAAATAATATATATGATATATGTGGATATTGAAAGATAGACATAGATATAAATATATATGTCTGGGGACATCAGCACTATTGAATGTATGTGCCGGATGATCTGTACTTGATAACCTGGGATGTATGTATATCTGCCATGGCATAGTGGTAATGCACATCGTCTGTTGTGTGCAGGGTCCCGGGTTGTAGTCGTGTAGACACCGGGTATTTTGTTGCTGGGAAGACCATGGGACATCGAATATGGTGATAGTAAGTCACCTGTTACCAGTTGTGTACAGATCTGAGCGACACTAAGCAGTGGTTATTAATTTGGAGGTTTGGTATGGGTCATATAACTATTCATTAGAAAACTATACTATGCAGATGAGGTTGACAATAGTGTATCCCATTTATCCCCAGGATGTGATGCAGATACCTGGAGTGTATGTGTGTAGTTAGCCGGGTGCAGGGCTCGGATATAGTTGACAGCATGGGAGGGGGGTCAGGCATACTGTACGTACATTGCAGAACTGTGCCTCGGGAGTGCCCCTGCCTTAGCACGCCTAAGCTAGGGGTGTGTCTATACTTGCCTGGTGACATTGGGAGGGACAACAGCAGTGATGGGGTTGTCAGGGTGTACAGGCTGCACAAACAGGTGATGATCAGCACAATCAGCAGATGACATGGCCAGCCCGCACCTGAACAGTACGGTAATGTGAGCAAGCATCATACACACAGGTTTCATCCGCACCCTACATCACCGGTGTATACCTGCGGAGACATTTCCCGACACAATCCAACCAAATGTGTAGGGCTGCAGCAGGCAACATAGACCATCATGTGCAGGAGGCTGAGGGCAGTGAGGATGTGTATGCTGCCGAACATCCATTACTGGGGTGACATAAGACTTTATAGACCCAGGGTGACTTACCAGGGGCTACATGAGCTGGGGATGGTGGAGCACTGTGGGGTGGACAGAGACCTCCTACAGCAGCTTGTTGACCTGTGCCTTCCACACCTGACACATCAAACAGGCCGAGGGAAACCCATCACAGTGTATACCTCGGTATGTGTTGGCCTGGGTATACTACCCACAGGTACCTCAAACAGCACAACTAGGGATGTCATGGGGATCTCACAGGCATCTGCATCCAGAGTACTGGGCCAGTTCACAGACGCCATGTCAACACATGCTAGTGAGCACGTACATGTCCTCAACACACATGATTAGTAGACCAGCAATATGCATCTCTTCAACCACATGGATGACTACCCTGGGGTACTGGGTGCTATAGCCTGCACACACATACACATCACAGCACCACCCGATGAATGGGGTAGGGCCTACAGTCACTGCAGGGGCATACCCTCCAACAGCTAGGCCATATGCGATGGCCAGGGCATTACATTGAATGTGTGTGCTGTCTGCCCTGGAAGCTATGATGATTCCAATATATGGCTTATAACACAGCTGTACCACACCTTTGCCAATATGGACATCCCCTATAGTGTCCTAGTGGGGGATGCTGGGTAACCACTGGTGCCGTGGCTGATGACACCCAGCAGCAATGCACACACACCTGAGCACTCGCACCATACTGAGGTGGATGCACAGGCAGGACATGTAATTGAGCATGTGTTTGGGATGCTCAGTTCACAGTTCTGGTATCCGGACACATCCGGTGGTGCCCTGCAGTATTCACTAGCTACATGCACACAATTTGTTATGGTATTTGCTATGCTACACATTCTGATCCTGCAGTAACGGTTGCTGCAGGAACAGCATGGGGCATGGCTACACAGCCCAACATCACTGCCAAGGCCTGTACAGGCACAGTGTGACTTGGTGAAGGAACTACCTGAGCAGGGCCCAGTCGGCGAAAGGCCGTGCACAGTATGACCTGCCCTTGGCAAAGAGGCAACACAAAGCATATGCACTGACACAGTAGGTACCCACGGATGTCCCCTCTCTGACCCGCACACAGTACAATGGATGCCAAACATGACACTACCTGTGCTTGGCCATGTATAGGAGGTGCACTGTGTGCATCCAACATAGGCAGCCCTCCAGCACCGCCCTCAGGTCCAGAACACCCCCAGGGTATGTCTATTGACCTAAAAATTGGCAGTTGTATTAGAATGTGTATTTACCCATTGCTATGGTATGTATGTGAGCATACAAGAGACTTTGGTGGCCAACTGTTAGGGCAGCAGACAGTACACATCCATAGTGGCACCATGACATCTGTAGCACATATGGGGGTCACAATGGTAGCCAGTAGTACACAGGGTATCCTAACCCACTGCAGATTATGTGATGAACATCATGTGTGTCCATACAGCACACACACATTCCATGCAGCTGGACAGGTGTGGACCAGTACAGACAAATGATATACAATGGCCTATGGATATGCCCAGTGAATGACCCCAACCCCCAAAGACACACACAGACTACAGCAGGCCAGGCGGTTTGATGTAGGTTGTGAAAGTTAGGACGTCCATCACCACTGTGCTGGTATTTCACACTGGGATCTGACGTACACTGGTATTCCTCCAACCGGCAATTTAGGTAGGTACACACACTGACATGGAGTACCTGGCATACCAGTACAGTAGCAGCAGATGAGTACAACTGTCAACTGTGCCCCCGTCCAACCTACACATGTGAGAGTCATGTGCGCCACCCACGGTGCTGTGTAGGACTGTGGATGCAGTTGGATGTCCCCCCACACTATGCAGACATGTAGCAACTGTCAATGCCACATGACCATTAGCTACCCTGCAGACACAGCATGACACCTGTCTGTGTAGAACAGAGGGGTCGGCAACACAGTACTGAATATCTGGACATGTGACACATGCGATACAGTTGTCCATACTAGGCATGCTCACACACATGATGGTATGACGGTAATGTCGGTCGACAACATACGTAACAGTCATACTGGGCATGCTCACACACTGACACACAGGATAGCCAGGCATGCATACACCAGTGGTCCGGACATATCTGCCAGTACATTGCTATACTGTCGGATGACTGTGCTGCATGGTGTGTGTGTGGTCTATTGTCTGTACATACGCCATGGTCTATTGTTAATTCACATGAGCTATGTGCTGTGCACAGGGTACTGCTACCAACACGTGACTAGGGTGGTTCTTTGTTTGTGGACAGACCGACACCTGTGGATACGGACTGGGTAAGGCACATTCCAGCAGGTGGGAGCAGTTGTGCATGGGTTTGCACAGTGTTAAACACTGCTGATCTCTGGTTACAGCACCATTTACCCGTTTAGACTCCACATTTCTTTGACAGTGCACTACTGGCATACTGGTAGACAAACACACTTACAGCCGCTCGCTCACCAACATTTCTGCTTACATTTGTCACTCACGTTGGGTGTGTGTGATCCCTTATGATGCGTATTACATCGGACTACATGACTACAGTATCGGGTATGTCCAACCATTTGGCGATGGCAGGTGTTCGGCTGTGTGAACTCGGCGGCCTGTCCAGTGACGTACTCATATTATATGCATGTTCCTCATATGATCTGCTCCCATCTGCCTGATACATGGGAACCGATACTCTGCAATGTTGACATGTGAATATGATTTTGTTAACGCAGCTGTCCGGTGAGTCATGCTACCGCATACCTACTGTACGTTTCCCACCTTTCAGACTGCATGACGGGAGACTGTAGGAATGACACCTTTCACACTTTGCATGGGACAGTCCCTCATTAGGCATATGTCATGTGACGATACTCTAGCCATTGCAACTGTCCTGATTAGGGGACATTCTCATTTTCTACGTGTCTGTAGTGGTTGCTTGTTACAGGTCTTGTATACCTGACACGTCGATATGTTATATGTAGTAGCATAAGCAACTTTACAGCTGCTAGACTACGCTTTGATTTGTGCAGATATGTATATTGCTTTACTATGCATGGCTGTAGGTATGTTCTGCCCTGGTACGTCTGACATTTCTACAGAGCAGGTCCCACTTTGGCCATTCAGACTGGTGGCGGCCCTATAGATCCTATATGTAGAGCTATCACATGTGTCAAGGCAACACATACCCACAGCTGGTTGTGAACTGACTACTTCCACGGTTTGCATATGTTAAGGTTATTTTTGTAGCATTATAATTGCTAATACTGTTTCCTATTACATGTAGCTATTTCTGATACAACAAATTAATTTCTGACACCACTACACACAATATATGGCCTCCTTTCCCGAACCCACAGGCCATGTGCCATAACATTCATTTTGCAGGACACAACTGCCCAGACAGGTGTGGAACCATCTATTATGCTATCATCTATCTGAGGTGGTCATCAAATTATGCACTTTCCATCACTAGCAGACCTCACATACCAATGGGGGAGAATGAACACTGTATCAGGAACACTGCATAACACCCTGTGGGACACTTTTAGACAATTGGTTCTATTAACCAGACACATTGACAGTCACAGAGCATATGTATTCATTCACGTTTGTCTAGGTACATGCCGTTTATGACTCGTACATGTCATCTGTCATAACCTGTATTCTGCCACCTGTCCACCTAATATCACTAGTTCTGGAAGTGTTTATTTGGACTTTGTTACAGTCTGATTCATAACTATGGACGTCCATGCTAATCGGGTATACAGCACTGATTTGGTCTCTATGTATTCCCCCAATGGTGTACAGTATATCCGGTAGATGTGCTCTTCAGGATTGGGACGTATAGGCGTCTGCTATGCCACATAGAAATATTAATGACTTCCACTGGGCGGGCCTACTCCATCTCTGCCAACCAGCACCTGCAGACTTAAGCCCATTATTGCATACCCATGGTCCACCTACCTGGCACCCCTCTACAGCACTCATGACATATACTTACTGTGAGCGCAGCTGGGGTATGAGCACACCCCTACACATTGCCCACTCTCCCTGTCTCAGGACACATATCGTACGTTTTGTCAACCCATGTATTATCACACTTGCACAACCTACTGTTCCATGTACACCTACATCCTGCTCGCATCGATAACACCAGGTTGACACATACACTGACTTTTTGGGGTCCCGCAAGGAACACCCTTATCCATGTTTAAAGTGTAGACCTTGCAGCTCTCTCCCACTGCTACTTTCCTGCCGGTGTTTTGGACAGCAGCAGTGTAGTAATCTTTATTGCCTGTCTGTATGTCTGACCGGCCTAGCTGGGTGGTGTGGGGGGTACAACATTTATTTATTGGACCTCCCAGTCACATATGCCTGGGCTGTATATATGTTACCCCTAATTGCTGTAAAGTAACCTAGTTATGTACATGTGTATATCTACAATGACATATTTGTTTTGTGTGTATATGTCTATATCAATACCTGTTGTTTGTGTGTATATATATATATATATATATATATCTATCTATAGATATCTGTAGTATATCTTTGTGTGTGTATATATATATATATATATATATATATATCTGTATAAATGTATATGTGTATATAAATATATATATATATATATATATATATATATATATATATATATACGTTTTTATCTATATATACATCTGTGTGTCCGTTAACCTATACATTTCCCGGACATAGACACTTACACATGCGTATTGGGTTTTATCTCTGCTTCAACAGCATACTATTGCCTTAGTCATTCTGACACCGACACTTCACTCCGGTGAACTTGTGATCAGTATACTGCACATTATACAGTGGACAGATGTCGCACGTTTTTCATGTCTGGGGTGCCGCTGATAAGTGTGATGTGATAGTGTCATTCGACCTATTACTCGTATGTGCAGCCTGTTATTCCTGCTACTGTGTTTGTTTCTGTGCACATTCATATTAGCAATGTTAATAGAATGAGTGTTTGTGTTACTGAGATTGTACGTCAACATATTGATGTCTGCATGTAGTTGTGTCTTTCTGCTTTTCACGGTTTGGGGTTGTCACAGCAGAACTCCGTTCCACTCATGGGTGGTGTTTATGTTTTACGTACCGGGCTGGCAGCCCTGACGCACAACGTCCGACAACGATACGCACATTCACGCATGTCTCCACGCAGACGACACTCTATCTTGGAATCACACCTACGTACTAGCTGACCTCCACGGGCTGCTCCATTGCAACCGGCGCAACATACCCTAGCACTCCTGTGTCCATAATTGCACGTGTTTCCCTTCCCATTTGACTATTTCATTCATTTATAGATACAATGAATATTATTTTGGACATCAGTTATACATTCACTACAGGTTTGCAATAGTCCTGTCAACAGATGTGACAGTTGGTTGGTGTAGTATGGACCTCTGTGATACTCGGGGACTCATTTCTACAGTGACAGGGACACGGCTATGACAACTCAGGGACAATCACGGACACTTCTACCATATTAGTACTATTAACTTGGAACGTGTTGACAGATTCGTAATACTACTAATTTTCTGCAGTTAAATGCATCTATTACTCTTCATTGTTGTAAGTAGTCATTCTCATTCAACACCTTTCCTCCAAAGGTCACTGGCTTTGTGAGTGGTTAAGAGGCTGGCCAGTTATTGTGCGAATGCTCTGACCATTGGTAGGGTTGACATTGTCATATGTACAGGTTGGGATATATTCTGTGTGGGGACACCAGATTGTTTAGGCCAACACATAGCCATGGTCAGTGCAAGTTTAGAACATTCATTAGTTTCCTAACTGTGAGCCTATACCTTTAGCACTTTAGTTGTTTGCCTGTTTCTTGTACGAATTACGTTTATTCTATCCTGACGTGACCGCTTTAGGCAACTGTTACATGCAGTATGGTACATAGTTATTTCCTACAATCACAGGACATTTGGCATTGTATCATTGTTGGTCAGTTCACACCTACCCACACAGTAATTGTCCCTCACACAGTGGATCAGGGGGTATCCTGTTTACGTCAGTGCCTTCATCACCCTTATTCCATGTGCCACTATGCGAATGTGTGCAATATATTCTCTCGCTTATTCGTGTCGGGACACGTGCGTCATGGGCAGGTGTTTGATCCTGGGTAGTAGGTTCTGCATGACCATCTAGGGCTGGACAGTCTCGTGCACCACTACTGCACATTCCAACTTGTGTCCAGATGTCTACAGGACTGGACATCATGTCTTGATACCCATTCTAATGTTTACACAGGTTACTTATCCCATGAGGGATATCCAAAAATTTAACAAGACCGAATAACAAGACAGATACCGACCATTCTTCTGGCATTACGAAAATGTGCTGGGGGTTTTACATGCAAGGGATACATAGTTTCCAATCCTGAAACTGCCTAGGGTGACACTACCTACTACATATGCGTAGTGGTCACTGTGTGTAGATGTGGCTGCGCCAAACTAGTAGGCCAAGTATGGCTGGATTTGGTGGACGTTCAGGTATGGGTGTGGGTTGTGTGCTGTGGAGGGGATGCTGGGTAGTCCATTATGCATCCAGGTGTGTTGCATTTGATATGGCCAGTTCCATCAGGACCAATCTGTGGGCATGTGCCGGCGACATTTCTGTACATTTGTATCACACATTTTAATATTCATATGTTTGTGGGATTGTGTTCTACAGTATGGCCTGTCTGGTTGTATTGCAGATGTGTATACATGTTGTTTGTGTTTCTTTCTGCTTCACCCGCTGCTCCCTCATACACCTCCAGTTCACCTATTCTGCATACGACACAGTCTCGCCTTTGAGGATTATACCATTACCCATCCCCCACACACACATATTCCTGACACTCCATCCATCACTGCTTTGGTTGATGGCCCATGACACGGTCAAGGTAACACATTGCATACCCTACATATGTCAGGTACCTGTATGGTTGTGTGGACTACCCTGCCATGTTTGACCTTCCACATGCTATACCTCACGCACATAGGTACATGCCCATACTGAACTTTCATGACATGGTTGGTATACCCAGGTAATACCCGTTCAACTGTGACACATCCTGACAAGTACGGCTTGGACCGCAGATGTGCAGATTTTGGCCGACTGTTCTAATCATTGGTAGGATGCCACCTTTTCCTATGCCCAGGATGGGATATATTCCGGACACATATCTGATTGTACTGGACAACACGTGCCCACAGTCAACGTTACGGATAATACTGTTCCTTTCAGCCGACATGTTGCCTTATTGTTGTAGCAGTTTATATGCTCCTTCTGTTTCGTTTGCATGCTTATTCTATTTCCTGTCACATATTTTATATTAAATATGGACATACCTATTGTATGTGACTATTACATGTGTTGTGGGATATAATTCGGTCATACGGTCGCTAGATATTTACATTTATTGTGTTTTTTGTTATGGACACATCTGCACAGCTGTGTACTCTCCCTCACAATATGGGTCAGCTGGTGACCCTGACCATTGAGCTGGACGTACCTATTGGCGGCACGCTAACATATGATGCATTTCACTTCCACTTGGTATAACTATCTACACTGCATTGGACTACGGGCACATGGTTTTCAATGTCATTTGTTCAAGGGATAGGGACCCATTATTCCCTACCGTGCATTTGTGTTTGCTTCTTAATTTTGTGTTCGCAGGAACTGTCTTGCATGCTTTGCATATGTTTCAGTATCCACGGACACTGACAGATGTGATTACTATTGCTTGCAAATTGTTATATGCAAGCATTTTAGGTTGCACATCAACAGCTGACATTTCCACGCCTCCGTGCGGCACTTCGACACGCCCTATGCACTCGCGCTCCTTTTCTATGCACGTGGCTGTGGCATCAGCGCACCTTCATTAATATGCATTTGGTGCTACTGCACCATCTTCACGCCACATGGTCGGCGCAAGCCTAACGCTGGCCTTGCGCCGAGCTTCATGAATCCCGGGGCAAGTGTTTCAGCTATATGACTTCTGAATGTCCATGACTTTTTCCTTTTTCCTTTTTAAGTATTTATGGACAAATTCAGGTCAACAAAGCCAAACCCCATTAGCTGTGGGCATGCACATTTCTGCCTTCTTATGACCTTGTCAGCATAGCATAAATGGACTGTTTGGCTATACTCTAGAAACACAGGGTCTTTAAACTCAGCTGATATCCATAACCATTAAGGTGTCTGCAAAATATCCCAAATAATAACTAAACCAAAAAGTAAAAAGGTCACACAGACAAATCAATTAATAAAAACTATAAGAAAAAAACTCCATTTAATAAAACAGCTGCTTATTACATTGCATTATATTCTGGGCAGACCAAGAAAGTGTGTGTGGTGTGCATTATTTATTTAGTTAGTTATGTTTTGTGTGTAACTAGTAGTCTACAGTGGCCCTACTAATACTCTTCCCCTTACTGACCAGTTATTACAACCATGCCTTGAAGGTATCCATAGTCTTACATTCATGATTTTCTCTAGTAACTTGTTCCATCCATTCGCTACTCTTAATTGTCTGGATTGATATTTATGCCTTTTCTCTGAAAGTCATGCTCCCTTTCTTTTTCCTCTGCATTTCCTTCTTTATCTCATGGCCCCTTCATTATATATTTTTTTTGATTTTTCCTCCCCTGTAGCTTACCTTTGGTTATCACCTGTAGCTCTCCTCATTGACCATGTATACCTAGCTTTCCTAACATTCAAGACTTACTCTGACCCAAACTCAGGGCCAGAGAGGAGATTCAGGAGATCCAGTGTAGTATCAGATTGCTGCAGAGAGTATTTATGTTTTAGGCCCTAACACCCATTACGCCTTGTACAGACTTGCATTTTGCTGGTGGTGACCATGCTGTTCAGATATCTGAGTTGTAAACTGGGCCTGGACCTGGGCCATTGTTAGGGAAATTCATTATGTTATGTGTACCATGGTTCATGTATCAGGTTACCCCTATATTTTGTCCTGTGTCTAAAGGTAATTTCCTCCACAGCCTCTCTCTCCATATCATTATTTTACCACTTTTTAATAGTCTGTTGGACCTGTCCTGGACAGCTAGGATTTCAGTCTCCCATTAAGATCATTAGAGTCACACACAGTCATTTGTGGGCATATCCTCCTATCCTTCACTACTCTAATTATTTTATCATTATCTGTAAACAGAATGATTCTATTTTCACTGCCCATCAACATATTTGATATGAAGATACTGAAAAGTACTGGCTCAAGGAATGATCCCTGCTAGAACCCACCCAACATCTCTGTTTTGGCAGGTGTCCCTGTAGCCAAAACTCTTTGTTTCCTGGAACTCATCCAGTCTTCCACCCATTTTTTAACATTACACCCACTTTCAGCCTCTTCAGTCTGCCTGTCAATTTCCTGTGTGGAACAAATAGAAAGTTCTTACTAAAGTCTAAGTGGGTAACATCCCTCAGGTTTCCTTTGCCATATTTCAGTGTAGTTTATTCACAGAAATGGATCAGGCTGGATCGACATGATCTTTTGGCCATAAGCCTATACTTGTTCTTGTCCTTTATGTTTTTACCTCTAAGAAACCAGCTAACCTTTTCATCAGTGTCTTCTCCAGGAATGTCTGGTGCTACTGGACCTCCTGGGTTGCAGCCTACCCACAAAATCTGGAAATATATTTTTATGGCTTGCTTTATTAGTTGAAATGGAGTGTGTTAGCCTCTTGTATTAATTTCAGACTTACACTGGAAAGGCTTTTCTTCCATTGCTAATTCTGACCATGCCCTGCTACACAATGTACATCACAAAATGGATAATTAGGCTACTTTTAATGCACCCTCCTAGCTGCAGCAGTTCTTTAGATGGGAATGCTGTAGTCTGTAGTATATGTATTCCTTCCTTCCTCACATTTATCAGCAGAGTTTGACTGCTTGTCAGGTTGCAAGTTTTGAAACCAAACTGACTTGTAATAACTTGGCTAACTTGTCAGTCAGACAATTCACTTTATCTTCTTTTGAAGAGATCGCAGCTGGTCACGCAGATGAATCAGAGATGTGATTACTGTATTACAGTTTTTTGTGAAACACTGAGATTCTCTGGATGACTGCAGATAATAATTCATTTTCAGTTCTTTTTTCAGTGATTTGCCTTAAGCTAATAAGTTACTTTCACTGGCATGTGAGTGCCAAAATCAGCCATAAAAGGGATTTTTAAATTTATTTTTACCATAATATGGAGAAATAGTTTTTAAGTTGCAGATGACAAGACATAGGGACTAACTGCAGATGAGCCTGAGGTGAGCGGAAGAGCAGCTTGTTAGCATTCATTTTGCAGTCTGTACTCATATGAATTAGAATGAAGCTAGAAGCCACATTCATGGCTTATACTTTTAACTGACAACAGCAGCTTACAAGGCTGAGAGTAGACAGTCTGAGATTTAAGTACCCCAGTGAATTGTTTTCCAAGGACTGATCCCAAAAGGAGAAATGGTACTACGTGTCAGCCTCTGGCAGCAAGCTGTGCCGGGATCAAAACTCATTGAATGGTTTAGGGCTTGAAGAACTCTTTTCTTTGTTTGTCTTGCTAGAACTTGCTAACTTTAATATATAATGTTACTGCAGATGGCACAATCTGGGATTTTATTTGGTAAGAGTCTCTTCATTAAGAGTTAACGTTGTAAGAAAAAAATAAAATTTGCCTTTCTGTTGCCTTTTTTTTTGGTAGGTTGAATTATTTTGAAGTACTTGAGCTAACTGCTTTTGTTGAGTTGGCCCCATGGTGATGTTAATGCACAAGCTCAAACCTTTATAGGATACATGATCCAGTGTGATAAGACATCTAGTGCTGGGAGAAGAAAGCGACAGCAGCTCCAGTGTCCATATACAGGTCTGAGTTAATAAAGAGACACGCCCATGAGCAGGGCATAGCGGGTAATGCTGTAGTTATCACTTCTGGCATATCAGTTTATCTTAGGTCACTGATATTATGGTGTTTCTCAAACAAGAAGAACATGCACATCTGGTGCCTTGTCTTCCATGCTGCTTTTTAATACCTTCCATGAGTATGAGACCATATGATATGTTGTTCACCCCTTTCCTATTATCCTTCTGTGACACTGATATTATTCCCTTCTTGCCTTTCCTGAGATCTGAAGTGAAGAATCATTCTTCTTTGGTTCATATCAAAGACACTTTCCTTGCCTTAGCATTTTCTTTCTTATGTGCTTTTCTTGTTTCCCTTGTGTAACTATCTGGATCTCCTCCTTTTATTTTCATCATTTGGGAAGCTCTTGGCCTTTTTGGTCACTGCCTCTTTTATTTTCCTTTTCGAACACTTTTGTTTGTTCCTTCTCCTTGCTTTTTCCTCAGGTCCCTCGACTGTCTGCTCTTCCCCATTGTCCCCAGTTATCTCACAGTTAATGCCTTGCTTTATGCAGACCAACAATCCCCCACCACCACCCTCTTGTGTTTGTTATGTCTGAGCATCTGGTATCCTGGGACACCAGTCACTCAGTGTTTTTATTATTTGCCCAGATTTGAGTCACCACTGCTATACCTACCAGACAGTCCATATGTCACCATGTTTCTTCCACAGTTTGATGCCTAGACATCTGACAATGCTCATCATGACCTGTTATTCTCTTCATAGGCTAATAAACAGGGCAGCCTTTTTAAGCATAGCCATGTATCCCAAATCTCTGACAAGTCCTGGTACCCTTAGCAGTGTAAGCTGGGGTTTAGGAAACGAAACATTTTCAGGCTGCTGCAGTCCATTAGAGACACTGGTGCCAAACCAGGGGTGATTTTCCAATTCCACATCCACTTCTCCAAGTTACACTCGAATTGGGTTAGGAAGGAGCTCTGTTTCACATGGCTGTTGAGACTTCGGCCTGTCTTGCTGCTACAGTGCTCATTCTTTTTTTCTCTTTCATGTTTTTATATCATTCTTTGCTCTCTTCTTTATTTATTTGTCCTTTCTAGTGCTGATCTATAACTTCCTGTTTCCATTCATTTTGTTTTCTATTGCATTTTCTGCTTCAGCCTGTAATCACCATGTGGCCCACCATGACAGCTGTGCCCATCTGATCTGCTACACCCAGGCAAATCTCTAGGGAGTTTTGCAAATAGCTCTAGCTTCATTCATGCATGCCTTGGCAGACAGTTATAGGGTAGCTGTGCATTGGGAATGAAGCATGCATGTTACTCACACAGATGATGCAACACCTCAGCAGTGACACCTCACAGTAGGCTTTTGGACTTTTTGAGGGACAACTCCCCATCCAGTCCCCTCTCATCGTCACAGGAGAAGTAGTGCTTGTATTGCCTCATCCTCATATCCCTCCCTAGCAAGTTCCTCCATCATCTGAGCCTCTAATTGAATGCACATACTCTGGCTAATGCTTATATATTGTGTAGCTGGCATTTCCCTTTGCATCTTTGACTCACGTTGATGTCAACAGTTCCCAAATGCCACTCTGTCTTATGTATCTGCATTTATGAATTCTCTGCTTAATTTATTTAAAAACCTTGTACTGTTACTTATCTTGTCAGTTTAATTAAGTGAAGTATAGGACCCCCCACCTCCTCCACATCCTGAGCAATCACACTGACTCCTTCTACAAAGCATGGCTTATTTACACCAAAAGCAGAAGTCTGCACTGGGTTTGATTATGTTTTTTTTCATTATTAGTACTCTGGCTCAGTGCATGCAGTGGCTTTGTTTCATTACTTTAATGATTTAATTGCACACCTTTTTCCATTAAGTTTTCTGAATTGTCATGTAAGTCTGATGAATGTGTGCTATTTAAGCAGTAAAGCATGCCAGGGTGTGTGTGGCTGCTAATAATATCTCACACAAACTGGGCTGAAGCACATGCCAAAGCTGCGACAAGGCCAGTGCTGGTCAGGAATGTCCATACCTCAAGGTCTCTAACCCCTCCATCTCTGGGAGGTATGTTATCTAGAGTTCTTTCTTTCATTGAACCTTACTGCATTAGTCTACTTTTTAATTGCTTGAATTTTATTTCATTGCTTTCAATAAAGTAGTTCCTTTCAGATCTTTAACTGCTGTACTGCTATGAAGAAATGTTATGTTTTAACACATTTTACATGTGCTAATTAAATATACAGTGTTTGGGTTATAATAGTATTGCTGGTTAGGTTACCTGCTTGTAACTTATAAATGAGTCATTTAAGAACATCATTGCAAATATGCTCCAGTATGCAGTTTGTATTCCCCTTTGGAGCAGGTCATCATTAGTCGCCTTTGTAAATGGACTTTACCTGGACAGACTAACTTGACTAATAGAGAGCAATAAATAAATAAATGCAATAAAATAAAGCAGAACAGTAAGTCAAGAATGAAACAAGTTTGTGCCATATCACTCAGGTCACAAAAGGTACATTTGGATTTAAGCCATCATTTAATTTTCTAAGCTAAGCTGCAGCACTTAATATGTCAAGACTAAAATCTTATAAAATATGTTAAAAGGGTTATGAATGTTACTAGCAAGTTTAATGGAGACTTGCTAAAATTTGGGTCAATTAGGGCAAAGCTTTACGTGCAATACATGAAAGATATGCAAAATCATCATGAGCTATATTTGATTTTGTCTCCCAGCATGCATGCATGCTGCAGCGTTGCTTAGCAACAGTGTCCCTATATGCCTGCTGGTGCCTTCATGTTGGTACATTAGGCAATGTAGATATAATATAAAAAGATCAGCCTGGCAGCTTTTGCTTGCAAGTACAGAGGTCATATAATGGCATATGAGTTGTGGGTCAAATACGCAACATAAGAGATTATAAATATAAATATCCTTGTGCTTTTCTTAAGTAGTTATGTAGCATACTGTTAATAAAAGCTTCCAAAGCGGGTAAAAAGCTTAGACAATAGATATTTGCCAAATAAAATATGCAATTTTGTTATGTTTGAAGTGTTACTTTGCATTTCAGAATATTGAAGATAAGGCTTATTAAGTGTCATACACTTTTAGCATTTTAAATATCAAGATGTGAATATCTAAAGACAAGTGATAATGTAGCAGTTCTGAATAGATAGTGGAAGTAAATCAAGGACAGAAAAATGCACAAAATTAAGCCAGTAAGTAGATGCTTAATAATCTATAACAGGCTGTTCTTAGAGCTCTCATGCAATAGAAACAAATTACTAGGTATGCTTGCCATTTTAATCAGTTGTATAATGCTGTTTATTTAAAACACTTGAAGTGAATACACTAAAATATATTTATTGACTACTTATTTGCAATGTATTAAATAAGACTGGGAGCCAATAGGCTTTAAAATAACCAGCTGATGACCAGTGAAACCATGCTCTCTCTCACACACACACACACACACACACACACACACACACTCACACACACACACACACACATACACACACACACACACACACACACACACACACTGGGTGGAATTCATAAACATTGTGCATTAAGAGTGAGCTCTGTAAGCTTAAATGAACACCACAAAACAGGAATGTGAGTCAGAAACATATGATGCCTTCTGTAAAAGAAAGCATTGCACAGTGTTTGAGGTATGCATGCAGCATTATACTGCTAAGCTCACTGATACGGAATTCATAAAGCACACTGTAAGGGGGTATATATAACCGACAGGTAGTGTATATGTCAGCAAAGTACACCGATGTTTTACCAGTTTAAAGCTGATGCATTACAAGAACATAATCACTCAGTAAAATATATACAATCCAGCCATATAATAGCTCTCTCTCTCTCAGATACACATATATTATATATATTATTTATATATACATGTATATGGTTGCAGTATGCCCTGCTGAATGCTCTCTTTATCATCAGTATGCATCGCTGCCTGAATCAAAAGCCCTCTCTGCTGAGTGTAGGGGAATTAATGAGAAGAACACTGAGTGTTCCTTTTATGTAGGGTGTGCGCTCGCTTGTGATGTTAGTATGCGGCACTGTGTGTTAATACCAAGACATTTGGATATACTTTAAGTGCTGCATTAGGGGTGGGAATGTGTGTGAACGAGTGCTTATGAGATAGAGTTAGAGTAAGTCTAGGTCCTTAAGTGAATAGACTTAGTGTTATGTGTGAGTGCCTTATGTATTGGTACTCTTAGGGAAAAATTTTTGTCATAAGGTAATGTGCTGTCCCACCTGCAATACCTTATACATGTGTGCTAACCTCACACCTGCCCCTAACCCCAGTTCTACACATTACCTTACAAAAAATCCCCTTTCCCTAATAGCATTAGTCAGACAGTGTGACTTCAGTTTCTGTTAATTTATTTTTAATTGGACTGATTACAAAATATTTTCAGTTTGATATTGGTATATATTCAGACATGTTTTCATTTAAATTTAGTTTCAATGTGCAGCAATTAAAGAAATATACATTGATGTTCCTGCCAATTTTTAGGAAAAATATTGCAAGATATAATTACTAGTCAGCCAGAATGTTGACATTTCTAGAGAAATACTGATTTTTGTTATTACGTACATGAGCATGCATTTATTCCAAAGGAATTAGGCTTAGCTTTAGTTTAAGGGTTAGCATTACCTTTAGAGTTAGGGTTAGGGTTACGGCTAGGTTTAGTATGTATAAATAAAGTCTAAGAGGAATGAAGCTCTCCTGCACCAGGTTTACTTTATATACTGTTCCCTAACTCTAACTGTGGTCCTAACCCTAAAACTAATTTTAACATCACTTGATTTCTGATGTTGTTCACTCAGCAATTTTCTTTCTGAAGTTCTGGTACTTTCATTATTTTCCATTCAGAATTTATAGTTTCAGTACAGTTAAATTCAATGTGTTGTCAGAGCCCCTGTCTCTGTGTATTGTATATGTTGTTGTTGTTTGTCTTTTCAGCTTTTCCCAGTTAGGGGTCTCCACAGCGGAACCCCGGTCCGCTAATGATTGGCAGTTGATTTTTATGGTGCCGAGTTGCCGGCCCGATGCCCAACCTTCAGCGAAGGCACATATATATATATATATATATATATATATATATATATATATGTGTGTGTGTGTGTGTGTGTGTGTGTGTGTGTGTGCATGTGTGTGTGTGTGTGTATATGTATATATATATATATATATATATATATATATATATATATATATATATATATATAGGTTCCCTATGGAATCTCCAAATCCTAAAACATCGAAATTTATATGGTCAAGACTATATGATCGAAGTTTTAGAACTTCACAATTCCGAGCGGAGATCCGCATACAGCGCGGAATGGAAGATTTCCCTTTTCCTTGCTGTAGTATGACCTTGGAGTTGGTATATTTAAGTAGCTGGGGTGTGGGAGGTGCACGGGGATTTGCCCCCCTCTGCATAAATGTTGGAAATCGTTTTTTTTTTATGTTGGATTTATTTCGGAGTATCGATATTCCAAAACATCGATCATATTGTCTCGATCATATGAAATTTGATGTTTCGGAAATTCAAGATTTTGAAGTGAATCAAAAAAAAAATATATATATATATATATATATATATATATATATATATATATATATATATATGCGTCTACTTCATTTCACTGAAACTCAGTTGCCTGCGCACAATTCACTGAAAGCTTATTTCACTGAAAATGCATTTGACTGAGTTGCCTGCGTACAATTCACTGAAAGCTTATTTCTCTGAAAATGCATTTGACTGAAACTCATTTAATTGAAAGTTATATATGACCTTTTCTCTACTGTAGTGCGATCCTGGCGTTAGTATATAAAGTAGGGGGGGTGTGGGGGGCACATCCTCCCACATTGGGGGTGTGGGGGGTGTACCCCCTACCTATTTTAAATGTTTAAAACCATAGATATGGATACTTACAACTCTTTCCAGAAAACAATATATAACCAAAATATGTGGGGGCTATGCCACCAACACCCCCAATGTGGGGTGCTGTGCCCCCCACTCCCCTTACTTTATATGCTTACTCCAGGATCGCACTACAATGGGAAAAGGCCATATATAACTTTCAACAAAATGAGTTTCAGTCAAATAGGTTTTCAGTGAAATGAGCTTTCAGTGAATTGTGCACAGGCAACTGAGTTTCAGTGAAATGAGCTTTCAGTGAATTGTGCACAGGCAACTGAGTTTCAGTGAAATGAGCTTTCAGTGAAATAAAGTAGACCCATATAATATATATATATATATATATATATATATATATATATATATATATATATAAACACACACACACACATGTGTATATATATTTGTGTCCATGTGTGTACATTGTAGATCAATGTGTGTGTATATACCTTTAAGAAGCTATTCAAGAGCTTGCACAAGTGCATAAATACTGAACACATTCAAGCTAGAGTGCCATTTTGTAGTAAGCCATTGAGATATCAGCATGTATTTATGTAAGGTCTGTCTGTTACCCAGTTTGTTTGTATTTTATGATGCTGCTATGCATCCTGATGTGTTTCTATGTATTGAAGCATCTAAATGAAATACCTACCTGCTTGTCATCTATGTGAGAAAGAGAGATGAGTGACATGGTGTCAGAAGTGGCATGTCTAATGGGCATGAAGTTTGTGGTAGCATGGCTAAAATGACTTAAAGCACTTGTTAGGAGCATGTGGAATATACAAGAGTGAACCATCCCTAAAATGTGCAAAACTTCTCAAAAGAGGTCAGAAACAAATTTCAGATATTTAAACTTGTGCAACACTACTACTTTCCATATAATATAAAGCAAGGAATACAGAACATTCTAAATGATATTTGGATAAACCAATATGCATGACATTGATAAAAATAATCAAATTACTACAGAAAATGTTTCAAATAAAGTCTGAGTTGCATAATACAAAAAAATGGGAAACAGCCACATTTTCACAAAGTATCTATTTTTTTGTATTAAGCAAAGATATCCACATGATCAGAAATGTGTAAAAGTGTTTGCGTATTTGTGCACTGTTATAGTAAAGCCATTTTACAAAAGTATAGCCATTACAGGGCATATTTCACAGAATACAGCCATTACAGAGCATATTTCACAAAGTACAGTATTTTGAAGGGTTTACTGTGCATTTGAATGTTATTACAAGCTCAGAGCACAGTCTGTTTGTACATAATTACAAGGGCCATATTTTCATTGTCTTTGTGTATAATTTGTGGGCAAGGCAGATGGATTTCAAAAACCCAGTGCACTTGTGTTTGACAGTAATATTGCCAAGAATTGGAGAGTGTTTGAGCAAGAGTACATTTTCACACAGGCTGCATTTTCTGATAAAGATGACCATACAAAGGCATTTATTCTACTTAATTTAGTTGGGTCAGAAGCCATAGAAAGGGAATGTTCATTTGTGTATGCACCTGCTATCTATACAGGGGAGGGGGAAACCTGTCATATTGTTGTACAGGCTGAGTCAAGGGGGGGCACGGAGTGCTTAATACATAAATTTAAAGAAATGTGTAACCCCCCCAGACAAATGTTACAATGGAAAGGCACTTATTTTATACAAGGGATCAAAAGCCTAGTGAAACCTTTGCAGTATATATAAGTGAACTGAGTAATAAAGCTAAAACATGCAGATTTGGCAATTTAAGGAATGAGTTGTTAAAGGACAGACTTGTGTGTGGTATTGAAGATGATGCTCTTGTGACGACCGTGCCCTGACCCAGCAATCAAGGAGCCTCAATCCTCACCACTAACACCAGGGAGGTCATCTCCTAGAAGAGGAAGGGATAATTAATACACACAGTAAAGTACAATTTCCCTTAAGTGCACACAGAGATCATAGTCAGTCTGAGGCTGGCTGCTCCCTTGCTCACCAGGTCACTAATAAGACTCCCCACTGGCACAGCTATAGGGTTCAGGTCTCAGTCTAACTGATCAAGCTAAAACCTCCAGTACCCTCCCTGTCCAACCAGTGCTTCGTGTCCCTGCCCAAGTAGCTGACACAACACACACACACTTTGAGATAAGTATTTGTACAACTTCAAAGACACTCCTGGGAAAGGCTGACACAGATTCTACAGCTGTGCCCCTTTAACCAGACTATACAGTAGCAATTACTGCCACCACCCAGTTAATAATATCAACTACTAAAAGGCCCTTAAAAGGGTGTCCAATTATTACTGTGCAATATTAATATCCAATGGTAATGTGACTATACAGTCTAAGGGTTATCAGAGTGGCCTATTACAATAAACTCTATATAAATATGCAATGTACTCTAGAGCTTATCTCTACATAAAGCAGCCACAGGTAGAAGATTTTAAAAAATATTTAATAATAAATAATTAAAACACAAGACAAAACTACTACACCACAGAGATATCTAAGAGTTCACAGATCACACAGAAACTTAAAATAATACAGTAGGACAGGTCTGGTTTCAAAGAAAAATACCTAATTCATCTTTACTAGCTTTAACTATTTCTACAATATATCACAGTGCTAAAAACTTACATGTGAGCATAGGCAGAGTGCTGATAAGTTAGATGTCCAGATCAAAATGCTCCAGGTCTCTTGTGTGAAATAGTATTTAAACATTACTAACAAACATGTCTCGAAGGCCCTCCCAAAATTACATAATTTTTGACACTTAGGTTTTTCCCAGAATTCATATTGCATCATCTTAACACCTGGTCTGAGTTCTCAGGCCACAATCTAACACCTCCTCAGAAACTTACAGCAATAGAAGACATTTCACAAGTATATACTAACAGAAACTAAAGCAATAAAGCACTTTCCACATTTAAATTCTAGTCATAAACTTGAGCCTTAAAACGATGGGCATGGAATCTTCATCCAGCCAACCTCAGGCCGAATTCTAACATGAAAGGATGCAACATGCTTCAGTGGGCCAGTAGAGTGCAATGTTGTCACATATTTTGCAGTTCCACATTTCACAGTGTTTTCTTATATTTAAAAACACAAGCCTGTATTTTACATTTATTTATACAGTTGATAGAATTATATATATGTATATATATCAAATTCTATTTGACTAGGCTGGCAGCCTTTGCCCATCTCTCCCCAGTCATCACAGCTGTGAGAAAGATTTTGCTTCGTGACACTGATTTAACTTTGAATAAGACCATTGAGATTTGTCAGGTATATGAGCTCACAGAAAACTCACAAATATGCTTACAAATGAGAGCAGCTCTAGAAGGCACAGTGACAAATTTCATGTTGATAGTATGTAGTGCGTTATTAAAAGAAACAGACCCAGCACATAGCAGCAACTGTAGCCCCTGCAGCACTCACTGGTAAACTCCAGAACTTTCTAGCAAATTCCAGAGTTCACACAGTCTCAGTGAAGCATAAGAGTGAGTCAGCAAACTCAAAGCACGGGCCCAAACCTGGTTTCATTGCCAACTGTCGTAACTGTGGTTGAAGTCATGAATCTAAAAGGGAAAAATGTTTAGCTTTTGGTCAACAGTGCCACAACTGCAATAAATGGAATAATTTCAAAAGGTGTTGTAAATCAAAAGGCCCACATTCTTTTATTAAAAGAGAACATATTAAGAAACAAGTTGCTCAGTTAGATAGTTGCAACCCTACTCTTTATGTTGATGATGTGTCAGTGCTTCATGAAACAGTCAATGCAGTAGATTTAAGGGCAAAGAAGGAAGTATTTTGTACTGTTCGGATAAATGGCAAACACATAGAGTTCAAAGCTGATACAGGTTCCAAGTGCAATGTTATGTTAGCAGAAACATTTGCTAGAGTGTGTTATGGTGAAAGGCTTGATGTGGCACAATGTACGAAGCTTGTTACTTATGGAGGTGAAGAAATTCAAACCAAAGGCTCAGTAGTGCTTTCATGTTACTCTGCTGGAAGATGTTATGGCTTGTTATTTTATGTGGTCAAGAGACATGTCCAGTCATTATTAGGGCTCAGAGACACTTTGAAAATGGGACTGCTTTCATTTAACAAGGAAGTCCATCATGTTAGCTTAAAAGACCACTACTCTAATTTTGCCCAGTATATTTTTTCCACCTTTGTTGATCTTTTCGAAAACAAACTAGGGAAGCTTCCAGCTGTATACTCCATGAAGTTAGACCCAGAGGTCAGTCCAATTATCAGGCCAGCTCGTAAATTTCCATTAGCCATGCAAGAGAGAGTCAAAGCCGAGTTAGATAAAATGGTGCACAAGGTGTGATTTGACCAGTCGAAACTCCAACTGAATGTATATTTTCCATGGTGGTAGCTCATAAGAAAAGCTCAGATGACATCAGAATATGTATTGACCCACCAGATTTGAATAAAGCATTAAAAAGACCTCTTCATCCAATGTGCACAATCAAAGTCGTCGCAGCCTTGATGCCCAACGCCACTGTTTTTTCTGTCTTAGATGCAAAGAGTTCATTTTGGCAAATTCAACTTGACAAGACATCATCATTGCTAACTACTTTCATTACTCTGCTCGACAGGTACAGATTTTTGAGAATGCCATTTGGGATAAATTCTGCAAGTGAAGTCTTTCAGCGTGTAATAGAGTACATTTTTTCTGGATATCCTTGTGCTATTATAGTAGACAACATACTAGTAGGAGGTCATGATTCAGCTGAACATTACAGAAACTTCAGAAAAGTTCTAGAAAGGGCACGTCAAGTGAATCTTTAGCTCGACCCACAGAAATGCAAATTCAGGCTGCAAGAAGTTGCTTATGTTGGTCATTTATTTACAAGTACAGGCCTATGACCAGACCCTTCAAAGCAAACAGCCATTCTCGAGATGCCAGCTCCAGACAATGTTCAAGCCCTGCAACATTTTCTTGACATGGTTAACTACCTAAGCAAGTTCATGCCAGACTTGAGCCAGCTTTCAGCACAGTCAGAGAGCTGACACATAAAGATGTATCCTGGTCTTGGTTAGAGCAACACCAAAGAGCATTTGAAGTCCTGAAACAGAGAATTGCTAGTCCACCAACTCTCAGATACTTTAAAAGCCAGTTACACTTTCCTGTGATGCTTCAAAATGTGGTCTTGGTGCAGTCATTCTACAAGAGGATCAACCTGTTGCCTATGCATCGAGAACTCTTACCCAAACTGAGATGCAGTATTGTCCAGATCGAGAAAGAGTTTTTGTCAATTTTGCTTGCATTTTTTTAGTTCCATGATTATGTTTATGGTAGACCTATCCAGATCAAAACAGACCACCGACCTGTTGTCACTATCTTGAGAAGCCTATGCATTCAGCTCCAGCATGACTGCAACATATGATGTTGAGAATGCAAAAGTTTAATTTCAATCTTGTCTACAAGAAAGGCAAACTTCTTTTACTTGCTGATACATTATTGAGAACATCCAGAAGCAGTACAGAACAGCATGTGGATGAGAACCTTGATTTTGAAGTCGTGGAAGTGAGAAATATTTCTTCCACATGTCTTGATGAGTTGACAGATCACACAGTCACAGATCCAGTTTTACAAAGGCTCAACCACTTTATCAATCAAAGATGGCCGTCAAAGCAATCTAGTTTACCTTGAGAAGTGCAACCTTATTTTCCATACAGAGATGAGATTTTGGCTGACAAAGATATAGGTTCATAGGTAAGTACTAGGCTATCTGCCCAAGGGCATTTATAAGCCTAGCCAAAATATGCTGGCTTTCGCCACCCCCTTAGATTAGTTCCCTGTGCCTCTGTCCAGCAGAGCCATCAGTTCCCTGCGCCACTGTCCAGCAGAGCCTTTCGTTCCCTGCGCCACTGTCCAGCAGAGCCAGTGCAGTGATCCTCGGGGTAAATTTTCTGTTTCCCATCCACCCGTCAAGGTTTCTCTTGAAAAGTGTTAGTGAGAGGCTCTGCCCGATGTATATTGGAATCCTGTTCCAAAGCATGGGGAGTCTCTAGGATAGGAATCTATCCCTCCAGCATGTCCTATTTATCGTTATGGTGAGGTTTATATCTCTAGAGTGTGTGGCTCTCTGGGATTTGTTTTTTTTTTAGGTGGAGCATGTCCATCAATTCTAGGTTGGACATGGCCTTGTATGTCAGGCAGAGATCACCTCTGAGTAAGCGGTATGCAACTGAGTACAGCTGGAGTTTCTTGAGTCGGGCTGCATAGGGCATCTGTTTGAGGGCAGTAACCCTCTTGTGAGGTACTTTTGTGGCCTTTCCAGCTGTTGCAGGTGTCTTGTAAGGTACATCCCAAATGGGGCGTTGTATTCTATGATGGGTCTAATGAGTGATGAGTAGAGAGGCACAATACCTTCTTTTATTCTAGATGCGAACCCTTTTGTGATTAGGTGTGCCACATAGAAGGATTTTCTAACCACCTTGGCAATATGATTATCAAAGGAGAGATTACTATCTACTTGGGTCCCCAGATCCCTTATTATATTTTCTGTATTTAGGGGACTACCACCTATGTGGTAGTTCACTGGTATTTTGTTTTTTCCAAAGGGGATGTCTATGCACTTTTTGGCATTTAGCTTGAGGCCATGATTTTTATACCAGGTATCCATCTCAGTGAGACCCATCTGAAGGGTGTCTGCATCAGCCGGAGAATCAATTATGGCCCCTAGTTTGCAGTCGTCTGCGAACTTGGTCAGCCATAGTCCTCTTATGCTTGCCTGTACCTCTGAAAAGTATATACCGAACAGGAGGGGTCCCTGGACTGAGCCCTGGGGGATGCCACTTGTAACCGGTTTAGAGTCGGATGTAGAGCCTGCAACTCTCACCATGTGGGTTCTATCCATGAGCCAGTTGGCAACCCATCTCGTGACATAGGGGCTTATGTTCAAGCTGGTGAGCTTGTCTATAATACTAGAATGGGGAATGGTGTCGAAAGCCTTTGCAAGGTCTAGGTAGGCTGTGTGGACCTCCTTTCCCTCGTCTAATGCGTTGGTAACCATCTCAAAGAAGTCCACCAGGTTTAGGAGGCATGATCTGCCCTTAACAAAACCAAACTGGGTAGGGTCCAAGGTTTGGAGGTTCCCAATGTCTCTGTTAATGAGTTCCATGATGATGCGTTCCATAGCCTTGCAGACCAGGCTAGTCAGGCTTATAGGGTGATAGTTCCTGGGGTTCGTTGTGGCTCCACCTTTGTGGAGCGGGATAACTGTTGCTGTGTGCCACTCTATGGGTATGTAGCCTGTAGAGAGGCTGAGTTTGAACAGTGTGTTTAGGTGAGGGGTTAGTTCATTTTGGAGCTCTTGTAAGACACAGCCTGGGACCCCATCCGGTCCCATTGAAGCTGTGTTTTTGGCTTTGGATAGGGCTGTTTTAACCTGTGCATCGGTGATTGATGGGGCCCTACATTCTTCTGGTATGCTTATGGGCCCTTTAGGGGGTGAGAGGGGGGTGAAGTTTGCACTAAACCTGTCTGCCAGAATGTTTGCAATATCAGTCGTATCAGTCGGTTCAGTATATTTTGTGCCATTCTGCACTAACTCAGAGCAGATCTGAGAGTTTCCACTTAGGTTCTTGACATTATGAAAGATCCAAAAGTAATTGTTCCAAAGTCCTTGCAGCAAGAGTACATTACTATCTTGCATTGTGGTCACCCAGGACATGAATCTACCAAAAGAAGGGCGAGAATATTAGTATTTTGGCCTTTTATGTCACAAGACATTGAGAGAGCACTTTCATATTGTTCAGTAAGTACAAAACCACATCAGCAGAAGGAGCCACTTCAGCTAAACCAGATTCCTGGACTACCATGTGAGTCCACAACAGTTATTACTAACAATGGCACACAGTTTACAAGTCAACAGTTCAAAAGATTTGCTGAAGAATGAGACTTTACTCATGTCATGAGCAGCCCAGAGTACCTGCAGTCAAATGGTTTGTCAGAATGTGCAGTTCAAAGTGCAAAACAGTTACTAGAGAAACCAAAACAAGATAATAGTGATGTTTTTCTGAATCTCTTGAATCTCAGAAAAATTCCTCATGATAAACATCTTGGTTCACATTCTCAGAGACTTCTGTTGAGACAAACCAAAACCACATTACCAAACAGTAGTCAATTGTTGGTTCCACGTGTCAAGGAAAACAGGTCAGTGAAAGCCAATCTGTTGAAGAAATGCCTAACCCAGAAGTCCTACTACAATAAAACCAGCAAACCACTCAATCCATTATGAGAAGGAGAAGTGGTAAGGATACAAACATCCAAAGGTTATGATTGGATTAGTGTCATGAAGAATATTTGCCCAGAGCCAAGATCATACATTGTGGAATCAAAAGGAGCAATTTTTAGGCAGAATCAGAAACATTTGAGACCAGTGTCTGAGCCTATACCACAGTGCATATCCTGTGAGAAGGGCTCTTTATCTCAGAGTGAGTTGTCTGGTGTTCCAATTCCTGAGGAAGTTTCAGAGGACATTCCCATTCCAGTGATGAATCCAGAAGATGTTCATCGTGTTACCCTGCTGCAGTCATCACACTTGGGTTATCCTGTCGTCAGACAGTCCCGCAGTCGGCCAGATTTCCAAAGTCTTGGTCTGACGTCAGTTGCTGTCGCCTCATCCCTGATGTCACTGCGCCAGGGGTATATATATATTGCAACCAACGCCATTTTCTTCAGTCTTTCTTGCCTCACGGTGCCCGAAGCAGAAGCAGTTCGCAAGTGCCGGTCGGCCGACTCCTGAGATTTTCGAATTTGAATTTCAGACCGAAGTCTTCTATAAAGCTAAGTACTCCATTGGGGAAACTTTTCTTGCCTCAGACCGATGTCAGAAAAAGTTAACAATTGTATTTCTTGTGGGAAGCAAATACCTCATAAGAATTTTCATTCTTACTGCATATCTTGCCTAGGCCCTGATCACGACATCACTTCTTGTCGTTTTTGTGCTAGATTTAATAAACGTACTATTAAAAGACGATTTGATTTCACACGACACTTTTTTGGTAGAAAATTTAATTATACCATGCCGTCGGAGCTACCGACTACCGGCGTGCACAAAAAGCGCAGGGACAAAGACCGACAGCCCAGGCCTAAGCCCGATTCCGAGGCCTCGGTTGATCCAGTCTCCGGTTCTCTGGTTATCAGTGAGGCTCTGACGCAGCCTCTGACTACCGCAGTTCTGGAACCCGAGACCGCTACAGATATTTTGACGGAATGTACTAGGCCGACGCAGCCTTTTACTTCAGGCCCTTCTGACGATTTACCTTCCAAGGACGTTGATGCTTCTGAAATGCCTTCGGTTTCTGAAGGCGTATTCAGACCGACGACTCTTACAGTCAAAATGTTTTCCAAGTTGAAGACTCCTTCTAAATCAAAAAAGGCTTCACTTCAGTCTCCTGTTCAAGGCCCTATGCCTAAGAAACAGATGCTCAAGATGGCTGAATATTTGATTTCTCTTATCAGGGGTTCTCAGCCTCCCCCTGACAAAAGGCCTAGACAAGAGGAGGATTCTGCTTCCTCTGAACAACTTTCTATTTCTTCGGATTCCTCTGAGGACCAAGACTATTCCTTCTCTCCTTATGAAGATTCTGATGCTGAGGACTCTATTCCCTCAGCTTCCCCTTCAGAAGATTACTCTTTTGGGGAAACTTTACACACCATGAGGGAACATTTTCACTGGGAAGGTCAGGATTACTCTGATTCCAAGAAAAGGCTCAAAGAGTTTCTTTTACTCCCCTAACACAGACCCCTAGCCATCCCTCCTGTTTTTGGACATTGTGGATGATGTCTATTTAGAATCCAGTTTCAACCCTGACTCTCTACCTCCTGTCCCGGCCAAGCCTGACAGATACTACAGAGTACCTGATTCCCACAAATTCCTTTACAAAAGCCCAATAGCTGACCCAGAGACTATCTCCCAGGGTCCCAAGGGGGCTAAGGCTTCCATAGCTAAAAATCCAGTACCTTCCGAAAGGGATTCAAGAGCACTAAACAGATGGGGGAAAAAGGTTTACACCTCTGCCACTTTAGCTATGAGAGCACTAAACTGTCAATTCCATATGCTTAAGTATCATCAAATTCTGATCTCTCAGTTAAAACAAAAGATAACCACCCTCCCTCAACAATCTGAATTGAAAGAAGTACAGGATTTGTTGCACGCCACTGAGCAGGTGGGCAAACATATCTTACAATGTGGGTTTGATTCTTTAGAGGCCTCCTGCAGAGCAGCTGTCACTGGATCAGTTATACGTAGGCATGCCTGGTTAAAGGAACAAAGTCTGCCTGATCATGTTAAAGCAAAACTACTAGATGCTCCCTTACAACAGGATGTTCTTTTTGGTGTTAAAGCAGAAGTTTTAAAGAAAATGAAAGATAAGGCAAAATCAATGCAGACAGTTAAAGATTTCCTACATGTAGAACCCCCTCACTTCAGCAGAAACTGGCCAACAAAAAATTGGTCCTTTCCAGACACTGACAGGCCTCAGAGGGGTAAATACAGGTGCCCAAGGGGCAGAGGACAACCACAAGCTCTGTATAAACCTCACCAATGGGGCACTCCAACCCAGAAGGGAGGAGAAGACAGGTCTCAATCCACCAGAAGGCAAACTCAATGACTTGCACCTCAGCTGGCCAAACAAAGCTTTTTTGTCAGCCCCCCTGGGGGGAAAACTAGCACTATTTGCAGACAACTGGAACATGGTCACAAAGGACAAATGGGTCCTAGACATAATTTTACGAGGATACAGATTCCACTTTCACACCTTGCCAATAAAAAGAGGAATGCCAAACCTGCCACAAAATCAAAGGGCAGAGGCTCAAAAACAAATTACAGCTCTCATGGCCATGAGGACCATTCAAAGGGTACCAACTCAAAAGCAAGGCCAAGGATTTTACTCAAGACTCTTTCTAGTACCCAGAAAAGAAAGTGCTTGGAGACCAATTCTGGACCTTTCAATTTTAAACACGTACCTACAAGTTCCCAAATTCAAGATGCTAACACTACAGCAGCTACTTCCCATGTTGGGCAAGGAAGCATGGCTAGTAACATTGGACCTCAAGGAGACATACCTGCATGTCCCTATCAGACAAAGTTGCAGAAGATACCTCCGTTTCATTGCAGGTTCAACCCATTATAAATTCTCTGCACTGCCCTTTGGCTTATCTACTGCGCCCAGAGTATTCACAAAATGCCTGGCACCAGTAATTGCATACTGCAGACAAAGAGGAATTCAAATATATCCATGCCTGGACGACTGCCTCATCCAAGCAGAAAGAAAAGACATTCTCCTACAACTTCTGGCTTTTGTGAAGCATCTGCTAAATTGTCTGGGGTACACAGTAAACGAAAAGAAGTCAAAACTAGTACCCTCACAAAAAATGACATTCCTGGGTGCTAGCTTGGACACAATGGCCCAGAAGGCTTATCTTACACCAGACAAGCAATTACAACTGACTCAATATTTCAAGACAATGGCAACAAAGTCCCAATTAACTGCAAGAAAAATTCTGCAGGCTTTGGGCTTCATGGCATCTTGCATTCTGATAATACCATTTGCAAAACTGCATATGAGGAAATTATAGTGGTACCTAAAAAGCGTATGGTCTCAACACAGCCACAGCTTGGACACAGTGATATCTCTCATTCCCTGCCTTCAACAGGAATTTCTATGGTGGGCACAGGCTTGTCACCTCAACAAGGGTCAGCCTTTCACCTTGCCCCACCCAGGCAAACTATCACAACAGATGCTTCAGACTATGCCTGGGGGCACACATGGCAGGGCAATGCATTCAAGGCCTATGGACTGCAGAACAAAGAAAACTGCACATAAATCAGAGATGCTAGCTGTACAGAAAGCTCTGACAGCCTTCAAGGATCTACTACAGCCAGGACAACTTGCAATAAAGACGGACAACACCACAGTAATGTGGTACATAAACAAACAAGGGGGCACACATTCCTACCCTCTTTGCAGGCAAGCAATAATCTTATGGAACACAGCTCTGGCCTACCAAGTCCAGTTACAAGCTCAATTCCTGCCAGGACAGAAAAACACATTGGCAGACGACCTAAGCAGAAACATCAAAGATCCCCACGAGTGGAAGCTAGACCCACAAATATTTACAATGATAACTCAAAGATGGGGCCTACCAAATATAGACCTGTTTGCCAGTCCTCAAAACTTCCAGCTGACGAAATTTTGTACAAGGATATTCCACCATCAAGCTTGGAAAGTGGACGCTCTCTCCTTCAGTTGGAAAACCTGACAACATATGCTTTTCCTCCATTACCTCTTCTCACAAAGGTACTTTTGAAGGTCAAAAAGGAGAAACCTCGAATGATTCTCATAGCCCCAGACTGGCCACGCCAGCACTGGTACCCGCTACTGAAGAATATGGCTCACAGTCCACCATGGATATTGCCTCAAATACCTCATTTGCTCACGCAGCAGAACAATCAGATTCTACACAGCCAGATCAAAACCTTAAACCTGGCTGCATGGCAAATCAATTAAGTATCCAACCTGCACCTCTTTCACAATCTGTACTGGATGTTATTCTAGAAGCCAGGAGGCCAAGCACCAGGAAGGCTTACTCGGACAAATGGAAAAGGTTTTCTGCTTGGAACCAAGCTAAAGGCCAAGACACAACTCAGCCTCATATGCCTCACATTCTGCAGTATTTAGCTGAGATGTTGCATAAAGGACTTGCCTTCTCCTCAATTAAGATCCATGCATCAGCTATTTCAGCTCACTATGACACAAATCCACCTTTATTTTCAAATCCTCTCCTAAGGCAGTTCCTCAGAGGGGCAAAAAACATTAGATCACCTAGAAGAGCTCCTACACCAACATGGGACCTCAACTTTGTTCTGGAAAAACTAACGCTACCTCCCTTTGAACCAGCTTTTTCTGCAGACCTTCAGTTCCTATCTTGGAAGACTGCCCTGCTCCTGGCAATAACTTCTGCTAGGAGAGTCTCAGAATTACAGGCACTTATGGCAGTGGAACCTTTCCTCATTTTTCATCAAGACAGAGTTTCTCTATGAACTAACCCTTCCTTCATGCCTAAGGTGGTTTCCAGTGTAGCTTTAAATCAAAATATTCACCTACCCACTTTCTTCCCCAATCCACAGAACAAAGGTGAGAGACTCCTGCACTCCTTGGACATTCACAGGCAGCTTCGTTAATACTTGGATAAAACTAAGGCTTTCAGAAAAACTGACCAGCTCTTTGTTTCCTTTGCTACAGCTTCTCAAGGGAGGGCCATATCCAAGCAAACCCTTTCTAAATGGATAGGCCATTGCATACGATTCTGCTATACCCATCATGGGAAACCAGGTCCTCCTACCATTAGATCCCACTCTACCAGGGCAACAGCTACCTCTACAGCCTTTCTCAGGGGGGTTCCTACCAAGGAAATTTTAGAAGCTGCAACTTGGAGTTCTGTACACACCTTCACCAAACACTATCACTTACCTCTTTACTCTAAGTCCAGGGCAGGCTTCGCCACTGCAGTTCTGCAGGGCCTCATTGCCTCCACTAACCCTCTATGATGCCTCCACCCTACCTTAGCTTTGGGACTCAACCCAAGTGTGATGACTGCAGCAGGGTAACACGATGAACATAGTACAGTTTTGTACCTACCATAAATGTAGATGTTCGAATGTTCACCCTGCTGCAGTCCAGGTTACCCTCCCTCCAACCCCTCTGATCTACTGGCTAAATCTTTGCTATGCCTTACTGATGTATTTTCTTATAGCTGAAGGGGTTTTTGTGTCTGTACAGTGTTCACACCTTTTGATACTAATTTGGATCACCTTTTTGGGGGCACCTGACATCTGGGGCAAGAAAAAACTGAAGAAAATGGCATCGGTTGCAATATATATACCCCTGGTGCACTGACGTCAGGGATGAGGCGACAGCAACCTACGTCGGACCAAGACTTTGGAAATCCGGCCGACTGCGGGACCGCCTGACGACAGGATAACCCAAGTGTGATGACTGCAGCAGGGTGAACACTCGAACATCTACATTTATGGTAGGTACAAAACTGTACTTTTCTGATATGAGTTGTGCACTGCAGACTGTCCCTGTCACCAAGTTTGGTCCAGATTGTTATGTTACAAGATATGGTTGCATCTCTAAACCCTGTAGCAGATATGAAGCAACTTGGACATGAACATTGTGTTTTGATTCTAATGTATATAGTGATGCATGTCAAACTCTGATATTGTTTTTTCAAAGGGCAAGAGTGAGGCCGTAGATCAATGTGTGTGTATATACCTTTAAGAAGCTTTCCAAGGGCTTGCACAAGTGTATAAATACTGAGAATGTGTAAGCTAGATTGCCATTTTGTAGTAAGCCGTTGAGATGTAAGCATGTATGCATGTAAGGTCTGTCTGTTAGCCAGTTTGTTTGTATTTTATGATGTTGCTATCCATCCTGATGTGTTTCTCTGTATTAAAGCATTTAAACAAAATACCCTGCCTGCTTGTCATCTATGTGAGAAAGAGAGATGAGTGACATATACCATTACAGCATTCACTCTTTAAGGTACAGCATGGAAAAATACTTGGTAGTGCATACATGCCTACCTCCAAATCCAATATATCAAGAAATAAGGCACAAACGTGTTTTGAGACTATGACTGTAACTTTACACAAAGCATTCAACCTCTGGAAATGTAGCAGCTTATGACTGCAGTAGGATTATTATTACAGGTATTTGAGATGATATAAACCACATCAAGCCCTTAAAGTTCAAGCATTTACTAAGCTGTCTTGCATCATGTAAATGTCAAATGTAGAATACATGATCTGACAATAATGTATCACAGACCTTAAAAACAACATGCATGAAAGTTTTGACAAATGGTAACAGAAACTCACAATTGTATTGCTAGAGATATGGTACAACTATATACCCAACAGTTCTATACACTAAAATGTAGTTTTGAGTGTCCATGTTTCCATAATCATAATGAATGTGAAGTAATATCTCTTTATTGCTACAGAGTTAGTACTAAATAAATCTGCATAGACCCTTCATGCTCCTGTATCCCTGAACACTGGTCCCCTAATGACAATGAATATCCACACCTTAAGATTATAGTGAAAACTATCTTTGATCTGAGTCCACTCATTTCAGTCATTTAACATATGGGAGACATCTCTATTCTGTGCTCCAATTAACAGACTATATATCCACAATCACAGAGCTCAGACAGAAACAACATAATGGTATAATTACATATGACAAGGACATTCATCAGCGTAGCTTTCCTGCCATGACTACAGTACATTAGTCATGTTCATAAGTTCATAGGTAGGTACTAGGCTATTGGCCATAGGGCCTATATAAGCCTAGCCAAAAAGATACCCTGGCTTTCGCAACCCAAGAAAATTATTTTCCTGTGCTCCTGTCGAGCAGAGCCACGGAGGTGATCCCCGGGGTGAATTTCCTATTTCCCATCCACTCATCAAGATTTTTCTTGAAGAGTGTTAATGAGGTGCTTCGTTTGATATAGATAGGTAGTTTGTTCCAGAGTATGGGAAGTCTCTAGGACAGGAATCTACCCCTCTAGCATGTTCTGTTTATTGTAGTGACAAGTTTTAGGTCCCTAGAGCATGTAGCTTGGAGGGTTTGGGATTTCTTTAAGTGGACCATGTCCAACAGCTCTGGATTTGACATAGCTTTGCATGTTAGGCAGATAGCGCCTCTGAGTAGGCGATATGCGACAGAGTAAAGCTGGAGTTTTTTGAGACGGTCTGCGTAGGGCATCTGTTTGAGGCCAGTAATCCTCTTTGTGAGGTATTTCTGCGGCCTTTCCAGTTGTTGTAGATGTCTTGTGAGGTACATACCAAAAGGGGTGCTGTACTCTATAATGGGTCTAATGAGTGACGAGTAGAGGGGAACAATGACCTCTTTTTTTTTTTCCTGGATGAAAAAACTTTTGTGATAAGGTGTGCCACGCAGAAGGATTTCCTGACTACTGTGGCAATGTGATTATCAAAGGAGAGACTACTGTCCACCTTTGTCCCAAGGTCTCTTATCACACTTTCGGTGTTAAGTAGACTACCACCTATGTGATAGCTCATGGGTACAGAGTTTTTACCAAAGGGGATGACAATGCACTTTTTGGCATTGAGCTTGAGGCCATGGCTTTGACAGCAAACATCTGTCTCCGTTAGGCCCTTTTGTAGGATGTCCACATCATTAGGAGTTTCGGTTATGGCTCCTAGTTTGCAGTCATCTGTGAACTCTGTCAGCCAAAGACCTTCTGTGTTAGCCTGTACTTCAAAAAAGTAGATACAAAACAGGAGAGGACCCAGGACTGAACCCTGTGGTACTTCACTTGTCACTGGTCTGAAGTTGGATTTGGAGTCTACTACTTTCACAGTGTGGGTTCTGTCAGTGAGCCAGTTGGCAACCCATCTTGTGACGTAGGGATTTATACCTAGTTTAGTGAGTTTATCTATAATTCAAGAGTGGGGGATGGTGTCAAAAGCCTTGACAAGATCTAGATAGGCTGTGTGAACCACCTTACCCTCTTCTACGGCTTTGGTGACTCCTTCAAAAAAGTCTATCAGGTTTAGGAGACATGATCTGCCTTTTACAAACCCAAACTGGGTGGGGTCCAGAGTTTGGAGATTACCAATGTCTTTGTGTATAAGATCCATGATGATATGTTCCATGGCTTTGCAGACCAGGCTCTTTAGGCTAATGGGGCGGTAGTTCCTGGGGTCCAGGTGGCTCTCCTTTGTGGAGTGGGATAACCGTTGCTGTGCGCCATTCAGTGGGTACAAAGCCTGAGGTGAGGCTATGATTGAACATGGGGTTTAGGTGGGGTGCCAGTTCATTCTGCAGTTCATGTAGAACGCAGCCTGGGATGTTGTCAGGTCCATGGATGCTGTGTTCGTGGCTTTGGAGAGTGTGATTTTTACCTGTGCAGCTGTGATTACAGGAACTTTACATTCTTCCGGTATAGAGATGGGCCCTTTAGGGGGTGAGAGGGGGGGGTAAAGTTAGCACTGATCCTATCTGCCAGGATGCTGGCAATATCAGTTGGTTCTGTACATTTAGTGCCATTGTGCTGTAACTCAGAGCAGATCTGAGTGTTGCCATTGAAATTCTTGACATAGCTATATAATGCTTTGTGGTTGTCTTTAGAATCTGTGGCAATTTTTTTTGTAACTTGGAGGATTTTTAGGAGGGATCTCAGCTTCTTAATGAGGCTGACCAGGGAGTTTCTCCAATCATGGGATTTTACTCTTTTTTGCAACAGTTTCTTTCTTCTGTTGTAGAGTTTGTTTATGGCAGGGGACCATCACATTGGCTTCCTTTTTTTGGAGGATAGCATCTTGATTCTGTTAGGGATAGCACGATCCATGCACTCGTGTAAGTGCTTATAAAGTGCATTTGTGTAGGATTCAGCAGTCGTACCTCTATTGTCCATCTGCATGGGTGTCGTGAAGTTTGCCACTTCTGTCTTAAGAAGCATGAAGTTGGCTTTGGAGAATTTTTTTACGGTGGTTTCCCTAATGGGGGGGTGGGGGTGGGTTGTGGAGGTCTAGGGTAATTAGCTTGTGGTCGGATCTGACCAAAGAGGAACTGACCTCTGGTGTGGAACACCAGTCGCCCATGTTGGTAATGACCAGGTCTAGGATATTGCTGCCTCTGGTGGGGGTGTGGATAAGTTGATCCAAGGTATTGGAATTTATGAATTCCAGAAAATGTTGAGCAAAAGTGTTGGTACATGAGTAGTTTCCCAGTTAATGGTGGGGTAGTTGAAATCACCCATTATTAGGGTGTTGGGTTGTACCCTAATATTTTCCAGTGTATCAAGAAATGTGGAGTGGGAATCCTGTGGCATGGTGGGAGATCTGTAGCAAGTTACAGTTTTGATTGCGGTCTTGCCCAGAGTTAGTCGCACTTGGCTAATCTCAGATGCATTATGCTGAGCAACTAGCCTGGAGGTGTAGATATCCTTAATGAATATGGACACGCCTCCGCCTTTAGTGTTTCAGTCCAAGTTAGGTGACTGAAAGGTGTGGTATGAATTATAGCCTGGTAATGCAGGGGTGCTCTCTGGAGCCTTGAACCAGGTCTCTGTCACTGCACAGATGTCGATGTTCTCCATTTTAAGGAGTGCCTCGAGTGAATGCATTTTGAGGTTTAGACTTTTAGCATTGAGTAGCATTACCCTCATATTTTGCTTGCTTGTACCTGTTAAGGTGGTGAATTTGTCATTTGAACCTTGCCTAAAAAGGCACTATAGGGGTGGCAAGAGCCTTAGCCAGTATCCGGAATCCCAAGGGTGACAGGTGCAGGCCATCTCTGGCAAAGCATCATGGTCTGTCGATCATGTCATCCCAGGCAGACAGATACTGGATCCTCTTAGAATGACACCAGAAGCTTAGCCAATTGTTGAAGTCAATCATTTTGTCCTTGTACTGTGGTATTATTCTGGGTGATGGCAGGATGCTACTCAGGGCTAGGGTCATACCTGCCTAAGCTACAAGATCGGAGAGCTCCTCCATGTCTCTTTTCATGTAGTCCAGGGAGGTACGTCTCAGGTCATTCACACCAATATAGACAATGACAGAGTCAAATTTGTACTTGTTGTGGAGTGACCTGAGTGCATGCATTATGTGGCGGATACTGGCACCTGACAGGCAGCTGACAGTAACTTTCTCCTTGTTTAGCCTGGTGAGTGGAACATCAGTGCACCTGACTATAGAGTCACCTATGACTAGTGTGTTGGGTACTTTGTTATGCCTTATGGGCTGTGGTTGAGTGGCACACTGAGTTTGTGGGCTATGTGTCATTTGGGGGGGTTGAGGTTGCTTGCATTTCTGCTTTGGAGGTCTCTGTTGCTTGAGCAGATGTTTATTGAGAGCCTCCGCTAATGTAGGTGTGTGTTTCTTGTTTCTATGCGTGTGTTTTGGTGGTGTAAGTTTTGAGGGACTATGTAATGAGTGTGGTATGGTGAAAGTGTTTACCTTCTCCTCTTGACTGTCTAGTCCAGTCTTGGGTGAAGAGAGCTTTGTTTCCAGTTTGGCTATATAAGTGCATCTCTTACAGGTTGTAGTTTTGGGTGGTAGGAGGAGAGGGTTGTCTGTGTACATGACACAATTGCTGCATTGCCCCAAGATGCCCAGATTCATCGGGTAGACAGGAGAAAACACCAGGAGCTGACCTTTAGATATGCCTGGATAGGTGCTTATTTATTAAGTACTAAATACTGTTTTCCTCTAGACAAGTGAGGAAAGTTGAGTGCTGTACTAATTTGTAGCTTATTTAGTGCTTACAACGAGTTCTGAACAATTGCTGAGCTCAAAGAAACAGATTTTAGTGCTAAAACTAAAAAAACTGGCTCATTCTAAGGGAAAATTTGAAGAGCAGACTTTATGGCGCCGGGAGTTGTTTAACCCTAGCTAAGCAGCGATGCATAAAGTGTATGTATGTATGTATATATATATAAATATATATATATATATATATATATATATATATATATTTTTTTAATATAACAGTAGCAAATGAGCAAACTGATTTAAAAAAAAATTAACCAATAAAAAGCTAAAAACTGAGCCCCGTTCCAGCAGTCTTCAATCAGACAAGTTCTAACTGCACATTCCTGCCACTAGGGTGCATGGGAACCTTCTCCAAAAAAAAGATGGTCTGAATTAGTGCTCAAGTTGTACAAACAAAGCTAGATTCAGCAGGTCTGAAGCAAACAAGACGTACCAATTTCAGAAAGAAACATTTGAAATAAGCAGGCACAATAAGCCTTTAACCAGAAACTCCCAGTTCAGAAGGGCAGAATCTACCCTCTCCTCCCACAAGAGTGCAGACCACACCTTCTTAATCTAAAATAACTGGCCCAAAGCCCAAGTGCTTTAACCAGAACTAATACACTTTTAGAATAACAGACACTGAGCCTTCAATTAGCAATTCCCAACTTAGAAGCATGTAAGTTACCTGTCCTGCCACAACAGTGCAGACCACAAACCTTCTTAATGTAAAACAACTGGTCTGAAGCCCAAGTGCTTCAAACAAAGGCTTAGAATAACAGTGACAATTTAATCAGGCTACTACCAAGCAGTAATAAATGCAGCAGAATAAACACAATTGAGTACTTTTAAGAAGAGGCAAAAGCAAAATAAAATGCATTTTTTTTAGTAAAATGCAAGGAGAGAGGAAGAAGGAGCAGAAGAAAACTTCAAGGTTAAGAACCTAAGTGGGTTGGCCTTCTCAGATGTTCTCTCTGTATTAAGTAGAGTGAACGCCAGACTGGGAGGGGTGTCCCAGATCAAATTTACAGTAGGGGTGGGCAACTGCAAAGCCACCAACTATAACATCACCACAAGAATAGGGTGTGTGTGGGGGGGAACAGTTTCAGGACAGATGAGAAACAGAAAACAATGCCAGAAAATATATAAACTAATTCAGTCAGGCAAAATTAAGACAATGCAGAACTCTGAAAGATTAAAATGCCAAGAAATATACTTATCAATCAGCGACATATTTCCAGATTGTTTGAGAATCACACACCAGGCAGAACACCAAGAGTTTCAAACAAGATAACACCAAATGTCTGTGAACAGAAACACAAAACTACAAAGTCTCAGCTGACTGAATAATACAGCTGCTATGAGTGTTACATTAGCGTGCAGACAAATCTGATGTCCAGTCATTAGCTGCTGCTGAATTTAGGTTTTCTTTGACTATCTCCCTGTTATTTTTATTCTTTTCCTTGGTTCCTGATAAGTTTGTTGAATGTGAGACTTCACTGAGAGTTGCCTTATTTGGATGAACCCTGTAGATTTAGACAGACACATGGGTCACCGACCACATACCATAAGTGGAACTGGGAAGACTGGAAATCGTGCTGTGGTACTTAGAGGTGATTTGATGATGCTTTACATCCTACCCTAGTGTGCAGGAAAATTATGTTAGGTGGGCATGCACGAGTGCTGTAGAGAGTGTCATCCTGCCTCAGTAGTGACAGATCCTTAGTTGCTCAGCCAATCCCACTGCTCACTAACTCCTTTCTTACTAGTTGTTAATGTCCACTGGAAATTGTAGCATTGTGCATACCCATATGTCTCTGCACCGTCCCTGTGAGAGTCATGTAGGCGTAAGCCCCAACATTCTGCTCCCACTTCCAGCTGGCTCTGGAGCTGACTTAGTGTAGCTATTAATGTGCAGAGTCTTAGTACCATGCTTTGTCATGTATGCAATGTGCTGAGAAGTACTTAGCATAATAACTGCTGGTATATGCTCACAACTGATGATAAACTTTATAAAACAAAACAAAAAGGTCCACTGCTTGGGGTGGTGTTTTTGTGTGTGTGTGTGTGTGTGTGTGTGTATGCGTTTGTGTGTGTGCGTGTGTATGTAAATGCACATCCTTACATCTATGCATGCGCGCGCGTGTGTGTCTGTGTGTGTGTGTGTGTGTGTGTGTGTGTGTGTGTGTGTGTGTGTGTGTGTGTGTGCTTGTGCATACGCATGTGTCTGTGTATGCATACTTGCATGCATCTATGTGCATCTGTGTGTGCATGCTTGCGTGCATTCATGATTGTGTGTGTATATGAGTACATACACTTGTTCAATTTACTATGTTTGTTAGTATGTACATTTGTAATTACATTTCTTAATTTCTGTTTACTGAAAAAAAAAAGTTAAGGCAAAGGAATAGTTGTAGAGATGGGAAGGAAGTGAGACAGTAGGGAAGGGGGTTAGAAGAGATGTCAGAGCACTCAGAGTATTTCTAAGAAAGTGCCTAGTAAATGTGGACTATTATCCTAGACAACTTATTTGTTAACAGGTGTTGCTAGCCTTTCTCTGAAAACCATTGTGTTCTGTAAATATCCTTAAGGTAATTAATAAGTCAGAGTAGGTTTCTCATTGTGAATGTCTTGTGGAAGCAAATTCCTGGTGGTAAGGATGTAATGTTCCTAGATAATCAGGGTCAGGGAGATGGAAATGAATCAGTAAATTTTGTTAAACAGTGTCTGAAGTTTTCTGTTATTGTACAGAGTTGAGAGCAACCAAAAAAAAAAAAGGTATGTATTGTAGGCAGGCAGTTGTAAAGGTAATTCATAATTATTCAGTTTTAAAAATGAGACATTGAGCAACACCTCGGAGCACAGCTTTCAGCTGTTCTTCAGCTGCATGTCATTCCCAGAGCTTCATTCCTTCTCCCTTCATTTGCCTTACTGTGTGATCCTAAGCAAGTCACTTCATCGAGGAATGTTCCTGGGAAGCCCCTGAAAAGGGAAATTGTGTCCAGTGTGATTATATGGCCAACAAATGGCTAAACTAAAACAAAATGTGTATCTATTTTATTTGTTCTTTGTTAATTGGGGTAGAATGCTTATAAACATGGACCATTTCCTGGCTCAGCCCAGGATTAGAAATTTAAACAAAAATTAAATCAGGTTTGAAATTTTGTAACATAACCTAATTTTTTTCTAGTCTTTTATTTATACTAGTCTCACTGTGATACTTGAATGAGGGGGTGGGCCAATTCGTAAGCTCAGATATTTGTATATCTTTTTATTTTGCTATACATATACTGTCTGGGGTAAGAATATTAACTGAGGGGAAATCACTGAATCACTGCTGCACGTCTGTGACCATAGTTTTGCTTTTAAAGAGGTTAGTGTAAATTTATTTACTTGTAGTCAATAGAATCGGTGCAGTTTTGGGTACTTAGCGTCATACTTTTATGCATCATCACTACATAATGTTTAATGTGTGCCTCTAGCACAGTATTTGTCATGCTGCTTCTAACTGCTGCTTTTGCAACTTGGCACACTAAGGTCCTTCAAGGCCACCCAGGAAAACTGTAGTGTTTTGTATCATTTGTAGATTTGTCTGAATGCTTGGCCTTCCTTTTCTGTATTTTCTGACCAGCTCCCATTTCTGGTGACAACTCACACTTAGGTATGTTGTCATTCCTGCACTGCACTGTGCTGAGATCCTCATATGTTTTATTATTCCTGCTCGCTGTCTTAGTATGGTGCACCGTAACAATATATATTAAAGAAAAGGAGTTATAAACATATTAGAACATACGAAGCGATAGTACCAAATCATATTATAGTGCCTATGATAAGTCCTATATTGTGACACTAGCGGTCTCATTATTCTCATCAGAAGAAAACCCTACAGAAGCCATACTGCTACATGGACAGCCTACAATGTAAGTGGAAGGAGAGCCAACCCATGCCCTAAGGAGATGAAATCAGGGATAGCGACAGGCTTACATGAAGTCACTGGAGATATGCTTTAGATGTTGCCTGCATTAGGGGAGAAATGGCTCCTGTGGTTACTCACTACAGTACAAGGAGACAGAGGTGTATCTCATTCAATTGGAGAATAAGTAATCTAGTATCAGCGTGCAAGAACAAAGGGGATGTTTGGCAGTTACAGCAAAGGATTATGGCTATGAGCTATTAATAAGCGGCTTCCTGTAGTCCAGTGCTTGATTTCTTTAGCCCCCATTTGCCTACTGTTTGATCGAATCACTTAACCAGTTTGTGCTTTGGAGAAATTGGTTTAGACTATTCAATGGTGGTTTGGATGGCATGTCTAGTGAATGCTAATGGCCCTATCAACATAGGTACCAAACTCCTGTCACACTGCATGAGAGTTCTGGAGCGGGCAATTGCTAAATATGCAGAATATTAGAAAGTAAGATGGGAGATGAGCAGCTTGGTTTTAGATCAGGTGAAGTATAACTGACCTGATGTTTGTCCTGATACAGGTAGTAGAAACGAAGCTGGAGATGAGGAAAAGAATATAACTGGGCATTTCTAGCCTTGAAGAAAGTGTATGCCAAGGTCTCAAAAAAGCTGATTTGGGCAGTCCTGTAATAGTCTGAAGTCCTAAAAATATTAGAATTAGTGTAGGCTATGTATTGGAACCCAGAGATAAAAGTATGAATAGTGTTTGGACTCAAAGAGGGGTTCCTTTGTGGAGTTGGTGTCCCGGGGATCACTTCTGTGTCTCTGCTCGTCAGTGGCACAGGAAAATAATTTTCTTGGGTGGCATAAGCCAGGGAACCTTGTTGGCTGGGCTTGCATAGGCCCTTGGGCCGATAGCCTAGTACCTACCTATGAACCTATTATAGTTCAGTCTGAGCCTACTCCTGTTCATATTGGTGATGTATCACATTAGGAAACAGGTTGGAGGGGGCAATGTGCCACTGCAGGCCGACTCACTACAGCAAAGGATATGAGACTGAAATGCAGAAAACAAATGAGACAAATCAGTAGGAGCTTGAAAGTGAGTTGGAAGGGAAGGAATTGAATAAGTTAGTAACTTCAAGTATCTGGGAAGTGTGTTTACAGTGACAGAAAGTCTGAATGAAGAGGTCAAAACTAGAATCAGGGACACTGCAACTAACTGACACAAAATTTCAGGGGTATTATATGATAGAAGTAGGCCAAAAAAGCTGAAAAGTTAAGATGTACAAATAGTTATGCAACCAGTGCTTCTGATGGGACAGAATCCAGGACAGTGAATGCAGAGCAGCCAAGAAAACCTGAGGTGATAAAGATGAACTGTCTGAGATAGGTAGTAAGACATGCATATGGGATAGATGCAGAAATGAGTACAATAGAGCAGAAGCCAAAGTAGCCCCAGTTACAGAGAAAATCAAGGCAAACAGATTATAGTGGTTCAGTCACATGTGCAGGTAAGCAGAAGATGATTTGGTAAAGCAGATTTGGCTGAGACAAGGTGAGTGTTGAAGGTATCCAGCCAAGAGATGTCCTGATTATGTGACAGAAGACATGGAACAGGTGAGCATAACTGTAGAAGAAGGCACGGGAGGGTCTGTAAACAGAGAGAAATGGTGACAATTGATTTGGAAAGGGGGGGAGATGATGATGATAAACATATTAAACTGCAGGAAAAATTATGTAAATGTTATTTATAGAAAGGTAAAAACATATATGACATTCTATTTTGTGACCAGATAGGAGTACAGTCAGGGTTTGCAAATATTTATTTATATTTTATTGACTGGTTAATCCCACTACACTTGTGGCCTGTTTCACTGGGCAACTGAGGTAGTATTGGTACTTACTGACACAGAGACATTTAGCAAGGTATTCATTATGAGGCTTAAGTAATAGACATGATGGAAAATGAATATTTCTGCTTTAGTTTTCTTTCTCTTTTAGAGCAGAGTTGTGAAAACAATGGCTGTTAATGTATATTACGCCTCCTACTCTTTCTTCAGTAAGTGTAATGGGATCATTTATTTCCACCTGAACTCCCACCAACTCATACAGATGGGACCTCAGTTTAATATTTTATTCAAAGAGTGAACATACTGGAAGTGCAGTACCTTCAACGATGTTGCACTGCAGTGTCAGTACTGCAAAATGAATCCAAGCATCGGCTGTGTGAGCAGAAGCAGTCTTCTGATCTTCTGATATCAAAGGCAAGCTTGCTACCTGTTGAGCCAGTGACACAGACAGTTTTATAACGTGTGGGTGTGTGTGTGTGTGTGTGTGTGTGTGTGTGTGTGTGTGTGTGTGTGTGTGTGTGTGTGTGTGTGTGTGTGTACACTAAGGTGCTGGGATGGTGAGAGCAGGGAACATCCTCTGGGACGTATTCAGATAAAGTTATATGACTGGTATAAACGCTTCAGTTGGGAAATTGGGCTATTTGTGTATTCAATGCACAGCAGAGACAGTGTAGTGTTATTTATCAACACTGCATTTTGTTGCTTTCTTAAAAAATAATCCTTTAAAATGAGTGCATCTTACAAAAGGCAGAAATGTCTACCTTATGAGACACTACTTAATACTACAGGACTATAACTTCTAGATATATCATCATAAATTCTTAAATAAATGAATGAATATGTTTCAGTCCAGATTGCATAATTTTTTGCATAAGTGAAGAGGGAATCTGAACAAAAGTGCTTAGAAAGGGCTGAAAGGCATAATACAAAAAGGACAGCACCATAAAATCATTTACTCACTTTAACCATTCTTTCATGTGAAATTGTGGTTAGAAGAAAACGGGAATGCTAGAAGGAAAAAAACAGGTTCCTAACACATTTTTGGAGTGGTACACAACCATTTCCTTTAAGTTGTGTGGCCATTTGGTCCTGTTATAGGTTCATAGGTAGGTACTAGGCTATCTGCCTGAAGGCATTTATAAGCCTAGCCAGAATGTGTTGGGTTTCGCTGCCCCCTTAGAATAGTTCCCTGTGCCTCTGTCCAGCAGAGCCACTGAAGTGATCCCCAAGGTAAATTTTCTGTTTCCCATCCACTTGTCAAGGTTTCTTTAGAAGACTGTTAGTGAGGAGCTCTGCCTAATGTAGATTGGAATCTTGTTCCAAAGTATGGGAAGTCTCTGGGACAGGACTCTATCCCTCCAGCACATCCTATTTATTGTTGTGGTGAGGTTTAGATCCCTAGAGCATGTGGCTCGAGGGGATAAGGTTTTTTTTATGTGGAGCATGTCCATCAATTCTGGGTTGGACATGGCCTTGTATGTCAGGCAGAGATCACCTCTGAGTAAGCGGTATGCAACCGAGTACAGCTGGAGTTTCTTTAGTCGAGCTGCATAGGGCATCTGCTTGAGGCCAGTAATCCTCTTGGTGAGGTATTTCTGTCGTCTTTCCAGCTGTTGCAGGTGTCTTGTAAGGTACATCCCAAATGGGGTGTTGTACTCTATGATGGGTCTGATGAGTGATGAGTAGAGGGGCACAATGATCTCTTTTGATCTAGATGCAAACCCTTTTGTGATTAGGTGGGCCACATAGAAGGATTTTCTAACCACTTTGGCAATGTGATTATCAAAGGAGAGATTACTATCTACTTGGGTCCCCAGATCCCTTATTATGTTTTCCGTATTTAGGGGACAACCACCTATGTGGTAGTTTGTGGATACTTTGTTTTTTCCAAAGGGGGGATGACTATGCACTTTTTGGCATTTAGCTTGAGGCCATGATTTTCACACCAGGTATCCGTCTCAGTGAGACCCTTTTGGAGGATGTCTGTGTCAGCCGGAGAGTCAATTATAGCCCCTAGTTTGCAGTCGTCTGCAAACTTGGTCAGCCATAGTCCTCCTGTGCTTGCCTGCACCTCTGAGAAGTATATGTCAAACAGGAGGGGTCCTAGGACTGAGCCCTGGGGAACGCCACTTGTAACCGGTTTAGAGTCAGACCCAGCTCCCGCAACTCTCACCATGTGGGTTCTGTCTGTGAGCCAGTTGGCAACCCATCTTGTGACATAAGAGATTTATGTTCAGGCTGGTGAGCTTGTCTATAATACCAGAATGGGGAATGGTGTTGAAGGCCTTTGTGAGGTCTTGGTAGGCTGTGTGTACCACCTTTCCCTCATCTATAGTCTTGGTAACTGTCTCAAAGAAGTCCACCAGGTTTAGGAGGCATGATCTGCCCTTAACAAAGCTGAACTGGGTAGGGTCCAGTGTTTGGAGGTTCCCAATGTCTCTGTTAATGAGTTCCATGATGATGCGCTCCATAGCCTTGCAGACCAAGCTAATCAGGCTTATAGGGTCATAGTTCCCAGGGTCTGTTGTGGCTCCACCATTGTGGAGCTGAATAACCATTGCTGTGTGCCACTCTATGGGTACGTAGCCTGTGGGGAGGCTGAGTTTGAACAGTGTGTTTAGATAAGGGGTTAGTTCTTCTTTGAGCTTGTGTAGGATGCAGCCTGGGACACCATCTGATCCCATTGATGCTGTGTTTTTGGCTTTGGAGTAGGCTGTTTTAACCTGAGTGTCTGTGATTTCAGGGGCTCTACATTCTCGTATGGTTATGGGCCCTTTTGGGGGTGAGAGGGGGGTGAAGTTTCCACTGAACCTGTCTGCCAGGGTGTTGGCAATATCGGTTGGTTCAGTGTATTTTGTGCCATTCTGCACTAACTCCAGCAGATCTGAGCATTGCCACTTAGATTCTTGACATAGTTAAAGAATGCCTTGTGGTTATCTTTGGAGTCTTTGGCAATTTTTCTTTCGAAGCTCGCCTTGGACGATTTTATGAGGGATCATAGTTTCTTGCTGATACTGATCAGGGTTGTCTTCCCTTCTTGGGATTTTACTCTTTTCTGTACTAGTTTCCTCCTTCTATTGTATAGTTTGTTTATGGCAGGGGTCCACCAGACTGGTTTCCTTTTCTTTGAGGAGTGATTCTTGGTTTTGCTTGGGATAGCACGATCCATGCATTTTTGTAGGTGCCCGTAGAATGCATTAGTAAAGGATTTTGCAGCTTGGACAGTGTTATCCTTTAACATAGCTTTGAAACTTTCCATCTCGGTCTTAAGTAACGTGAAGTTTGCATTTGAAAAGTTTTTCACAGTGGTTTCCTTGTCTGGGGGTGGGGGCGGAATGTGGATATCCAAAGCAATTTGTTTATGGTCAGATCTAACCAGTGAGGGGTTGACCTCTGGTGTGGAACACTGGTCGCCCATGTTGGTGATGACCAGGTCCAATATGTTTTCACCTTTGGTGGGAGTGTTTACCAGTTGATCCAGGGCATCTGAGTTTATAAATTCTGGGAAATGTTGGGCAAGGGAGTTAGTACTTGAGTAGTTCTCCCAGTTAATGTTTGGGTAATTGAAATCACCCAGTGTTAGGGTGTTTGGTAGGACCTTTATGTTTCCCAGTGTTTCCAGAAATGCGGAATGGGGGTCCTGGGACATGGTGGGTGATCTGTAGCAAGCTACATTCTTGGTGGAATGTTTTGATTTGGGACAATGGGAAAATGGAAGTAAATTTAATCCAAATTGTTATCTGTGTGTTGAATTCAATTAAATTTGACTTAGAGCTTGTATACTTTACAAAATTCAGTATTCAGACTGAAAGTAAATGGGAAAAATATTCAAACTAATCCAGTTCATAGGATGCACTATGTTGTAAACCAGTGGGAGTGGGTAGAAAATATATTTGTCGTGAATAAGGTAGAGCATTCTTAAAATATAAATATAAATTTGCAAACAAAGCTTTTAGAATATAGCAATTGTGAAGATATGAAGAACTTGCTAGGGGAAACAGTGTCCGTTTGATTTCAAGTCAAATGTGGATCTCACCTGTTATAAAACTAATTTAGTGTTTGCTCAGTTTATTGATGGCCAGCTTGCCCATCTTGTCAGATGTAGCTTAGTTGTGGCTAACCAAACAACGTTTCAGAAGTATGTCTTTTATGAAATACTTCAAGGTTTAGTAACAGTGAAGTTATAAGTCAAAGGATTTGCAGGAGTCTCATTCTGCGAGAATGTGGTGTGGTAGTGAAACCCTTATTTTAGAAATTCCATTCAGTCATCTGAATTTAACAAAACATTTTGCAGTGAAATCATCACTGAGTGATTAAGTTTTAGACAGAGAGCACATATATGGATTTTTAAGCATCTTAGTGAAGACGAGCTTAACTGAGCCATTTCTAGACTGAACTGTACTTGAACTGTTTATCCTTGTAATCACCTTGTAATGGGGTGATTTAGGTAGGGAATAAGTTGTTTGTTGTAGGATTGCTGTATTTTTACATTGAACAAAGAATAAGGTTATCCATCTTGAAGCAGAAATTGTTTGCCTGGTCTGTCTGAGCTGGGAGGCACTTCAGAGGTACGCAAATGTTTTATTGGCCAGAAGGTTCAGGGGTTAGATTTTAATTTCATTTCTGCTTCTATAAATTATATTAATCTGCATGGAGCTGCTTACCCCGCAGTGGTGGTTAGCAGTGCTCTGTACAGATGCAGGTGCCTGGACAATTAAGTTTACATATAAAACTAGTAGTAGGACTTGTAACCTGTAATTTATTGAAGCATTGCATGGAGTTAAACTCACAGCAACTAGCTTGCATGTCAGATAGCAATAATGTATCACATAACACTAATACCATATTTTAGCACTAGCTATATTTATAATTCCCTCATAATGTTATTGTAAGCCTTTTCTACATAACATATTATAATTCTTACCTCCTATCCTTTTTCCTTTATTTAGTAAACTATTTTTTGACTATTATCAATATTTTACTAACTTCTTTCCTGGAATCCCATATATTCACTCTCTCCATCTTTTTCTGATATTTTCATTTTTCATCTCTATTATGTTCATCAATATTTTGTAATCTAAGTTCATTAACATACTTGGTCTCCAATTGATTAAGCATTCTTTGTCATCCTTTTTGCAAATTAGTTTTATTATACCATCATGTGTATTTCCATCCGTAAATCCTTTTTATTTCCATTCATTTATAAATTCCGCCAAAATGGTCCTCTACTTTTCTTCCATATTTTATAAAACTTACAGTTTATTCTATTCAGCCCTGGGGATGAATTTTCCCTTACCATCATAAACACTTTTTCTACCTCCTCTACCCTTATTTCTTATAGGTTTATAGGTTAATAGCTAAGTACTAGGCTAGCTGCCCTTGTGGACCATTTTAATCCTAGTCAATTTTCCTTTTTGTGCTTGAAATAACCTAACCCATTTGTTTATAGATTGGCCTTACCCATCCCATGGTCAATAATTATATATTACCTCTAATAACTGGGATCATACCATAAGAAATTTTAGGGGACCCATGCATGGGATAAAGCATTTAGGAGTTCTTTCTATCCATCAGTAGTACTGGGAGCAGTCCTTCAGTACAGTTTTCTATCCATAGATATAAGTTGTGCTTGAAAATGGACAGGGATGAACTGTGTTTTATGTGGATGGAGAGTCTGTATCACAGCAGTGGTATTCTCTGCAAGATATACTTGTCAGTCCACATTGTTCTGTTGATATGCAGAAGAGGTTTATATCCCTAGATCGAGTATTTCTGATGCCATTTGACTTGTTGATGTACAGTAAACCCATCAGCAATGGATCAGAGGATGCCTTGTATGACAGACAAAGGTCACCTCTTAGCAGTCGGTCCATGTAGGGCATGTTGTTCAGGCCTTATATACTTTTAGTAAAATATCTCTGTAGACATTCCAGTTGTTGCATGTGTTTGGACAGGTACATGGCAAAGGGAGTATTACATTCAATGAATGGCCTAATGAAGGCTGAGTAAAGGGGAAAATAGCATCCCAAGATCTAGACATAATACCTTTGTTTTAAAAGTTAGGATACTGTCCACAAAAGTTCCTAAATCCCAAACAACTGGGTCAACTCTTAAGGGCATATTGTCATGTGGTAGTTTCCTGGGGTAGATGACTTCTCAAAGGATACAATAATGCATTTTTGGCATTTAGTTTCAATCCATGATTTTGGCACCAGTTATTTATATGAGACAAACCTTTCTGCAGGATAACAAAGTCATTTGGGATGTCAATGACGACTCCTAGTTTGCAGTCATCTGCAAACTTAATCAGTCAGAACTCTTTAGTATTGGTTTTTGCTTTATAAAAGAGGATGCCGAACAGGGGTGACCGGTCTCTTTCTGGAGATAACTCCCCCTATTGTGATTATCTGTGTCCTATCTGCAAGCCAGTTGGCAATCCAGTGGGTGACATAGGGGTTTGTTCTGAGTTTATTTAGCTTTTCTACTATGGCTTGTCTTCACCTTTCATTTTTTAACTTCTTCTAAATACTTTTCACTTTCCCATCCTACTTTTTCTATTTTGTCTATATTTTTCTTTTGTTTAAATTCCTTCGTTGCTTGTACCTAACACTACTGTCTCTTTAATAAACTCATTATTTTGTTTTGTTTTGTTCATACAGCTCTCTTTTTCTATTCCTACACTCTTCACTATTTCCTTCTATCAGATCCAGCAAGTCAGACTTTACAGTATCTTGTGCCTCTTTACATTTTATATATTTTCTCTATTTTTGTACTCATTCTTAACTTTTCTTTTATATTCTTCCCATCATTCAGTCCAACTGATATTTGCAAATTGTAGTCATGTGATCTTCCCATGACTCTTATTTTCTCCTCAAGCAATTTTTTTACATGTATACCATTTTTTATTCCTTTCCCAATCTTGATATATATATATATATATATATATATATATATATATATAGGGTCTATATTACTAGAATGAACGCTTAAATGTTCGAATCTGTAAAGGTCGACCTTTACAGATCGAACACTTAAATGTTCGAAATAGTAAAAATGTATATAAAAAAACCAAACAAACATGTAGAAAGGGTTTAGGCAGGGGGGCAAGCCCCCCTGCACCCCTCACAACCCCCGCTACTTAAATATAAAAACTCCGAGATTGCACTTCAGTGAACTACAGTGCAGAAATGGGGAATTTCCCATTCCCTACACTGTAGCGCGAACTTGGAGTTGGTATATTAAAGTAGGTGGTGTGGGGGTGCTTGCCCCACTGCTTAAACCCTTTAGTTTTTTTTTTCTATTGTGTATTTTTTTTTTAATTTTTGTAAAATTTCAATCGCTTAACTGTTCGATCTCTAAAGGTCGACCTTTAGAGATTCGAACAAAAAAGCGGTCGAGCATCTAATATTGACCCATGTGTATATATATGTATATATATATATATATATATATATATATATATGGGTTCCCTTTTTAATTTCAAAATACTGAAATCTCGAATTTCAGTATTTCGAAATTAAAATACAGAAGTCTTGAAATACCGGTAAACCAGAAGCGTGAAATTCAAAATCCCAAAGTACAGAGATTTTGAATTAGCGCTTCTGGTGTCACTGTGGTGTGTGAATGGTAAGATGTGAGTTTGGGTATGTATGTATGTGTATGTCTGTTGGTTAGGGGCTTTAGTGTCTGTCAGTGTGTGTTATGACTGTGATGTGTGTGTGCGAGGGTGTGTATAATGTGTGGGAGTGAGTTGCTTGTGTGTGTCTGATTGTGTGTTCTCGGAGTTAGTATATATAAGTAGGAGGGGTGGGGGGCATGGCGTAGTGTAGGATATTATATTTGAGTTGGGGGGGAGTGGTGTGTATGTGTTTGTGTGTGCTGTATCTGTAGTGTAGTGTAGTGTCGGGATTTTGAATTTCGCGGTTTTAGGGTTTTGGTGTTTGGTGTCTTCGGCTATGAAATTCTGGATTTCAGTATTTCAAAATTACATAGTGAATCCATATATATATATATATATATATATATATATATATATATATATATATATATATATATCTTACCTCTGTTCCAAATTGCCTCATGTTCTGAAAACACTACTTTTACCATTCCTCCTCCTATCATGTTTAAAATCTCTGGAAATATTATATAGTCTATCTCTGTTCTCATATTATTTCTCCTATATGCATAATCTTTCTTATTCCCCTAGATTTAATCCCCATATTTACCAATTCTATTTTTAATGTCCTTAGAAATATTTCCTGGTTCTTTTCTCATATTACATTTAAAATCTCCTGTCATAATATTCATATTGATCATAACATAAGGCTTTATTAATTCAAATAAACTCCCTCTCTCTTTGCTGAGTATGTATATACTACAACATTCGTAATTGGATGTCCTTTATTCTTGATGGCTATAATTAAAAGTTTCCCTACTTTCAGTATCACATGTTGCACTACTGTGATGCAATACTTTTTGCATAAAATTGCAATTCCTGCACATCTTTCTACCCCAAATTCCACGTAATATTCTTTTTCCATAAAACTTCCACTTAATCCTTTTCATTTCATAAGAATCTCAAATCTACTAAATGTATTATGTCTGCTTCATTTTTTTCACAACATTGATAAATTATCTGTCTTCTCACATCGTTATACAAGAACTCACATTTAATGTTACTATTTTTAAATCATCCATTTTTTTTCTTTAAGTCCTTTTCTTTAAATTCTCATTTTCTGTCTTTCACTCTTTTTCCAGTAGAATTTCTCCCCATCACCATGTGTCATCTTAATTCTGTCTCCTCACTAGCTTCACGTTTTCCTTTCTTTGTATTACTTATAAAATGAGTCTGTTCATTTTCCCAACCTTGTTCTCCTTTTACATTTTTTTTCCTCTCTTGAATTTTATATATGTTACACTTTAATTTCCTGCTATTTTTTTCCTATTTCTGCTCATGTCCATAATTTTCTACCTCTTTACAATCCATTCAAAAAATGCCGTTGCTTTTTACACTTATATCGCAACACAGTTTTTCACACCGTGTCCTTTCTTCTCTGCATCGTAAACTTCTTTTATTGCACTTCTCAATTAAATGCTGTTCCACCACAAAAAAAGAAAAACATGTTTTTGGTTACCCCCAGTATCTTAAATAGCACACCGTTCACATTTATTATATTGGTTATGGTTACCCCCAGTATGTTAAATAGCATACCGTTCACATTTATTATACTTGGTTATGGTTAACCCCAGTATGTTAAATAGCATACCGTTCACATTTATTATACTTCGTTAATACTGCATTTTCCCATCAGTTAAACACTCTCATCTCCCCATCCACAGTTTTCTGTTACCTAATGTTTTGTCACGTCCTGTACATTTTGACTCACTCCTTTGGGATATTTTTGTAAAGTTATATTTTCCATATCCACTCTAAACTTCACAGTTACGTTTTATCCTATTTCTCTGTTTTAGGATTTGATAACAAAAGTATTCCATAGAAAGACATCTTTTTTCCCTTTAATACTCCCTCATATATTTCCCCATACCCACCCCAGTCTCAAAAATAATGTCACAAAAAGTTTATTTTCTAATCAAAATAAACACCTTACCTCAGGTGCTCTGATTCCTAAAGGCATAATCGTGTTGTACCATATGTCATATCTGTCCAACTTCTTTTCTGTTTTTGCTTATATCCTATGCACCTCATACACACACACACACACTAGCATATTACTATATCTTGCTGCTGATTTTAAGGCTGTGATAAAACAATTTTCCTAATATATATTTGACCATGTGGTACTTACCAATATATTTCATTTTTTTTAGTTTTAGACTTTTTATTGTTTACCATTTTTAATTTCTCCAAGTCTTTTGGGTTTCTAATACCACAACGGGTATTCCTAAGCCAAAGTATGATTCAAGTTCATGAAATTAGTATTGTTTCAGTGTTTGATGTTAGCCAGAAATGCTCTTCGCAGCACCCGTGATGTGCCCATTAATGACACCTTCTGCAATTTGTATGGCGTTACATGTGTCGGTAACATATCTAAGTACGATTGTAATTATTTTGTAAGACCCATTGCTCCTACTACTATTGGAGCTGTCTGGGTATTTTTCTACCACATTGCCCTCATTTCTGCCTGCAAATCCTGGTATTTTATGTCTTTATCTCTCTCTCTGTATGTAAGACACTGTAGTCACTGGGTGTAGCAATTTCAATGATCAATGCCACTTTTATCTTTTCATAGACTGCTATATCTGGTTTTCTCGCATCCATTTTTTGAACTGTTGGTAGTGGGTGATCCCATGTGATATAAACGTCTTCATTTTCTATGATGTTTATGGCTCATGTTTCCACTGTTTTTCAGCTACTTCACTGTTATAATGTTTGCACAATCCCCAGTGCAACAGTCTTGCCATATTATTATGCCTTTCAGAATGCAGTCCTTCTGCCATTAGTATATCACAACCAGCAACAAGATGTGCAACTGTTTCCAATTCTGTTTTACAAAACCTACAATTGTCTGTTTTTCCCACATGTTCAATGGACTTTGTAAACCAACATGTATGTAAACCTTTCTTCTTTTGGTTTAAATTCACCTCTCCTTAACTATTCTTGCATTTGATCCTGATTGACTTGAGGCTGTTCCAAGAGTTTTCTATACTTGCAACTATATTTATGCATTTTTCACATTTTTTGCCTTCTTGTCTGGTCCTTCACCTTATATTCTTTCATTTTTTGGCACATTCAGTTGCTTCCTGATTTTTATCTACTTCTGGTTTGATTTCCATTCCTGCCTGATGCCAATATGCTTCTGCTAAACTAAGCAGGGAAGTCATCTTAGACTTATTCTCCTTATGTTTCAAAACTTTCACTACATTTTGGTCTTGAGAGGTCAGCAGATATGTGTGCAGTCCCACAATTGCAGAGCTGTACATGTAATCAGTTTCGAGGAGGTCCATACCTACTTCAGAACAGGGAATATATAATCTTGGTATGCACAGATTTTTATAAAGCATTTGATGAGCATGAAACATCCTTCTTGTTTTCCTGTACAACCTATCCAACACCTTTTGGGACCAGTCAATCACTCCAAAACTATAAGTTAGGACAGGAAGAGCAAATTGTTTTATAGCTTGGACTTTGTTCCTAGGTGGCAGTGCTGTTTTCAGTATTAAGCCTTCTAAAATATCTCTTAGTAAGTTCTATTCACATTTGTACTTGTTTTATTGTTGATCATTCAGTTCTCAAATATTTAATAGCTCCCTCTTGCTCAAATTCTTTTATTTCACATTTATTTCCCAAACTGATATTTTCTTGGTACTGCAGCTTTCCTGCTTTAAAGGTAATGGTGATGTCATGACCAGAAAGCCTGCTACGCCACTCATCACGTAAGTGTATTTATCACAGTAATGTCTTTAACATGGACTGAAATTAGGAATATAAGAATTAGGCTAAAAAATTTCAGGACAACTGTGATACTTATGATGCCGTAAACACTATGAAGCAATTTATCCTGTAGGTTATGCAAAAAAAAAAAAAAAAACACCGTACTTTCTAATTTCCTTAGAAGTACATTAAAAAATCCATTTGCTCAGAGCCAGTTTTATCCATTGGTAATCCGTGTAATCATTAGACTCCCCTGGATCTATGGGGCCTGTAATCACAGCAAGCAATTTTATTTTGATATTTTGTTACATGTTTGATAAACCAACAAAACCTAATACAGCAATCTTGTATACCTAGTAAGTAAAGTGGAATGTAACTCTAATATGATAAAGAATCCTAAGGAGTAGCAGTACCACTCCTTTAAAATTCAAAGGTATCTCTGGTTGTTGTGACTCATACTTTTGTGGGCATCTGTTTTATCAAATAGCTTGATTTCATTAAATATTTTAAGACTGGCATGGCCTCTTGCCTTAATTAAATCTTCCTCCTGGTCATTTTCTCCAGTATAACACACAGCTTTATCTGTTAATAAAGTTGTTTGGAAGAGTCAAAAAATGACAAAAGCAATATTTTTTGCAATCTCCTTTGTCCTGCCTTCTCCATCCACTTGCTGCATGCCCATTTTATTTACTTTTTTTGTCCAGCAACCCTGACCATCAAGCTGCCCTCTCAGTCACACTGTATTAACTCATTAGATCTTCCTAGACCAAGGGCTCAACTTATGGGTTGTCTACTTCACTGAGTAGATAAACTTACTTATAACATTCCCTAGATGTGAAGTGGCAAATCCCACACAAACCACACCTTCTTGCAGACTGGCAGGCTTTTTTCATTGTATTCATAATGTATATGGGAGATGAGGATTTACTGAATTATTTTTTGTAAATAAGAGTTGATTTTGTATATACAGTGAGAAGTGTGGCAGGTGGCAGTCTTCTCGCTGCAAGGGATACACGGTTCTTTTTAAAATACTGCTTTTTTCACAGTAAGCCATGACTCCTTCAAGTTATCATTGAGTTTAGATGGACATGCCCATCCCCGCACAGTCCTACCCTGAGGGGGAATTGCTGCTTCAGTCATCTAATGACAACTCAGCTTGTAGGTGAGAGCTGAGTGGCAGTAATAGTGCAGTCATTCTTAAGGCTGGTGTTTTTCTTAGCCTAAGTCCTGCATGCTTAACTAATTCATGATAATGCTAGGTGGAGGGAGGTATGTCAGTGGGCATCCATTCCCCAGTTCTGCGGGGCAGCTATGCCACTGCTCATTCTTCTGCCCACTAGCTTGATGTCTCCTCTCTGAGTTCCATTCTCTAGCACAGCTCCACTAGAGAGAACCGTCAACACACAGCCTCCCACCAGGACAGGCATGGCCATCCTGCCTGCCTGCACCGTAAGGCACCAAAGCCACTAACTGAACTCTGGTCTCCTGAATCGTAGCCGTGACTTTATCATCTTATGTCACTGGGCCGGCTGCCATGCTCATTCTATGACATAACTAGGCATCTCTGTTCATCACTGTGGAAAGTACAATTTCTTATTTTATCTAATCTCCCTCAGACAGAATCATATCATACTGAAGTGATGCTTGAACCAAACTGGATATCATGAGGTGGTGACTTAAGAAATTCTAGTATTCTGTAGGGGAATCGATAATAACCCCTAGCTTGCAATCATCTGCAAACGTAGCCAGCCATAAACTTTCAGCATTTGCTTCCACTTCAGAGAAATAGATGGGAAAAGGAGTGGGTCCAGTACCAAGTTCTGGGGAAGTCTGCTAGTGACTGGCCTATTGGTGGAGGTGCACTCAACTATTTTGACTTCTTGGGTCTAGGGTTGCCACCTTTTCAAATGCCCAAAGTGGGACATGTTCTGTAGAAATGTCAGATTTTCCAGGACAAAACATACCTACACCCATGCATAGTACATAACTTTGCTTTTTTGCACAAATAAAAGCTTATTCTAGTAACATTTGAATTGCTTATGCTACTTCACATAACATACAGAAGTTTCATATATAAAATAGCTGTTTTATGCAACTATTAAAGAAAACTTAGGAAATATTTTTGTCCTGAAATCTCAGGACATTTTGCTATTTGTTGATCTTTTTCACAGGACACAACTGCCTAAAGAGGGACTGTCCCTCGCAAAGTGGAACAGGTGGTAACCCTACTTGGGTCCTATCAGTGAGTTAGTTGGCTATCCAGTGAGTGACAAAAGGGTTTATACCTAATAATGTGAACTTGTCTATAATGTCTGAGTGGGGTATTGTATTAAAAGCCTTGGCCAGGTCAAGGCAAGCTTTGTGCACAGTCTTACCCACATCCATTGTTTTGGTGACCCTTTCAAAGAAGTCCACCAGATTTAATAGGCATGATCTTCCTTTAACAAAGCTAAACTGTAATGGTTCCAGCATTTGCAGATTATCTCTGTCCTTCTTGATCATGTCCGTGATGATTCTTTCCATGGCCTTACATATGGGGCGGGTCAGATTTATGGGCCTGTAGTAACCCAGATCAGTGGTTGGACCTCCTTTGTGCAGGGGAATGATTACAGCCATCTTCCATTCCTTGAGCACAAAATATGATTGTAGGTTCCAACTGAAAAGTGATTCAAGTGGACCGGAGAGGTTATATTTCATGCTATTTTATATGCATCCCGGGATGTTATCAGGGTCCATCAATGCATTGTTTTTGGTCTTGGAAAGTGCATTGATGACCTGTTCCCTAGTAATGACTGGGGGATTGTGGTATAATATATTTCCTTTGGACTGTTAGGGGTGGGAGTGTGGGTGAAGAAATTTGAGCTGAACCTGTCAGCTGAAAGGTTGGCGATGGCCTCTGGTTCAGTGTGGGTGATGCCATTTACCATAAGTTCTGTACATCATTTTGTATTTCCCTTGAGGTTACAGACATAGCTGCAACAAAAAGCTTTATGGTTGTCCCTTGCCTGAGAAGATATTTTTTTCTTCAGACTTAGCCTTTGAAGTATTAATTAACCCTTTTAGCTGCCTGTTTAGATTAGTCAGGGGGCTTTTAGTAAGTTGTGCTTTGTTCCTCCTAAAATTGTCCAATATTTTTTTCTTTTGTTGTATAACTGAATGATATTGTGATTCCACCAGGGTGGCTTGTCTCTTGAATTTGTTTTATTCTTAATATCATTGGGAACAGCTTGCTCTGTACAGCTGTCAATATGGCTGTACAGTGATTTCTGTAAATAGCTCAGCATATACTATGGTGTTTTAATTGGTTTGGGGATGCTTGAAATTTAGCCATTGTGTTACTTAGTAGGGAGAGGTTAGCCTTGAAATAGTTCCTAAAGGTTTTTGGTTTCTCTGGGTCCCCAGATTTAATTATTTCAAGCAATATTGCCTTATGATCAGACCTGATAACTGAGGACATTACTTTGTGTGAGGAACATTGATCCCAGATGTTTGTGATTACAAATTTAAGGATGTTTGTATCCCTGGTAGGAGAATGGACCAACTGTTCCTGTATGATGGTATTAACAAAGTTTAGGAATCACTGTGTTGTGCATTAGAAGTGGTGTAGACTTTCAGTCTATAGAGGGTAGTCGAGATCCCCCATGAAGATCATATTGGGTTGAATGGTGAGCGTCTTTAGTTCACTGACATAGGTAGTATGGGTTTCCTAGTATATGGAAGGGAACTTACAGTTTGCAAAGATATAGTATGAGACCCTGTGTATGGTGAATTGCATAAGTATAAGTTCCAGTAGGTCATAAACTTTACCAGTCTGCATGTGAGGTTGTTTTTAATATAGACTGAGATTCCTCCACCTTTAGTTCCCCCTGTGCAGTAGCTGGTCTAAAGGTGTGAACGGCATTATGTACATGGACTGCTGGGGTACTCTCCATGACTTTAAACCATGTTTCCTTTACTACACAGATGTCTAAATTCTCCAGGGAGAAGTAGGCTTGCAAGGAGTGGAGTTTCTTTTTAATACTTCTAGCACTGAGTAGTGCCACCTTCAGATATTCCTTTGTAGGTACAATTAGGTCAGGAAGTTTATCTGTTTGGCGTTGCCTATAAAGGCACTATAGGGATGGAAAAGGTCTTTGCCAATATCTATAAGCCTAGAAGGGATAAGTGCAGACCATCCATAGCAAAACAGTGTGGTCTATCAACCATGTCCTCCCAGGCTGTCAAATATTGTGCCCCCCTTGGACTGACACCAGAAGCTAAGCCAATTGTTGAACTCAATCATTTTCTGTTGGTAATGCAGCATCCTCCTTGGAGAGGGTAGTGTGCTGCTCAGTGCTAGACTTATACTTGCATGAGACACATAATCAGTGAGCTTGAGCATGTCTCAATTCATATAGTTAAAGGAGGTATGTCTTAGGTCATTAATGCCAACGTGGACTACAACAGAGTCATAGTGGTAACTATGGTTTAAAGACCTGAGTGGCTGTGTGCCTTGATGGATCCCAGCCCTGGAAATGTAGCTAACCGTGACTCTCTTCTTATTCAGTCTGGTGAGGGAGACATCAGTGTGCCTCACTATAGAATCACCAGTGACCAGGAAATTTGGCTGTGCACTGGTTTGCCTTAATGGCTTAGCAGAAGAGGCTCCAGATACAATGTTACTATGTGTAGCTGTGAATGGTTTTTAACACAGTGGTGGCTGAGGACCCTTTTTTTGATTGTGCTGTGCAGGAGGTCTTAGTGTTTTAGTAAAGTTACCAAAGTGTCTCAGCGTAAGTAATTTTATGTGTGGGTCTTTACCCTGTGCAGTAGGTGTGGTGCAAGTGTCACTGACAACCCTCTATAGGACTAGTTTTGGTTGGATGAGAGAGTTTTGCCTCGGGCATTAAAATGTATTTACAATTCTTGCATACATTAACTTTATCAAGAGTGAGTAGGTTATCATTGTACATCAGAGGCGCTGGAAGCTGTTGAAGACTGGGGAGGGCGGAGGGTGAGAGGGGCACTTAGTGATCTAAAAAGGGCAATTTTTTAAAACTATTTAGTACTACAACATAGATTCACTTGGAGGACATTTTAAGCTTAGCCAATTTCCCTTTTGGTGCTTGAATTAACATTTCCTGATTAGTCTTACCTATCCCATGGCTGTTAAATGTATATAAGCCCTAGTGAGAATAAATGTGATCATAGTATAGATATTTTGAGGGGACCCATGTAAGGGATGCAGCATTTAGGAAATGTCTCTATCCATTAGTGGCATGAGGGGCAATCCTGGAGTACTTTTTCTATTACCCATCCTTAGATCCAAGTTGCATTTGAATGTGGACAAGGATGAGCTTTGTTTTACTTGAACGGATAGTCTGTTCTGGAACAGTGGTATCCTCTGTGATATATATCCATCTCTCCACAACATTCAGCTTAGATATCTGGACTGAGTATTTCTGATTCCATTTGACTTGCTGATGTTCATTAGGTCCATCTGTATTAGGTCGGAGGATGCCTTATATGCCAGACATGTCACCTCTAAGCACTTTGTAGGATACTGAGTATAGTGATAAATCTTTGAAGTGGTCCATGCAAGACCTATTGTTTAGGACTTGTATCCGTTTAGTAAGGTATCTCTGTGGGTATTCCAATTGTTGCATGGGTCTGGACAGATACATGCCAAAGTGGGCATTATACAAAATGATTGTCCTAATGAGGGCTTTGTAAAGGGGGACAATAACATCTCTAGATCTAGTCACAATCAATTTGTTTATGAGCTGTGCAATAAATAAAGATTTTCTTATGACTCTGGGCACATATTGCACACAAGTTCCCAAATGCCAAATAACTGGGTCAGTTCTCAGGGGGTATTGTCAATTTGGCAGTTCCCTGGAGTAGATAACTTCCGAAAGGATATAATAATGTATATCTTGGAGTTTAGTTTCAATTCATGATTCTGGCACCAGTTACTGTTTGGGACAAACTTTCCTGCATGATGGTTAAGTCATTTGGCTATTCAGTAACTGCTCCTAGCTTGCAGTTATCTCAAACTTAGTCAGCCAAAGCCCTTTGGTATTTCCTTTTACTTTTGAGAGGTACATGCCAAACAGAAAAAGTCTCAGCACCGAACCCAGGGGGACTCCATTGGTGACTGGTCTCTTCCCCTATTTTGATCTCCTGCATCCTGTGAGCAAGCATGCATGTATGCATTTTTTTGATTCACCTTCCTGATTGTATTAACCTGATTGTATTAAATTATATTCCTTGTATAATACAGCACCACTTATTAGAATGTTTTAAATTTGTAGTTTGGAACAGTCTTCTAGTAAGCAATGAAACAAAATGTATAAACCAATAATGACAAAACTACCCATTTCAGAAAATTTCAACCATAAAAGGTCACTCAAACTTCTGTCATTACAGTCCACCAATATCAGTAAATATGCAAAATCTCTGCAGAAGTCAGTTATCTAAATAATTCCACATTAAAGGGATCTCTAACTAATGAAGAGGTCGCTACTAGGAAACAACTTTATACTTTATTGTTTCATCTACAAATAAAGAGGCTTTTTCCCTTGAAGAATAAATTACCTATGTTAAATTAAAACTAAGCTAGTAATATTGCAATAGGGAATGGATGGTAAACTGATAACAGTTTCATAGTTACTGGGTAACTCCTCCAAAGGAGGCCATTCACAGGACTGCAGCATCCATCCCCTTTAAATTACAACACAGTACAGTTATCAGCAATCCATCTGAATACTGCATAAGTAGAACCCACAGCCTTCTGCATCAAAAGTAAGGCTAATTCCTGTTGAGCTACTAACAATGTAAACAGACGTGGAATAAGCAGCACTAAACTTCTCTTCCCCTGAAGCTCTCAGCTCCTTGTAAATTTTTTATGCATTTAACATTTGTTTACTGGGAAAGTCCAACATGGAACAGACAATTTCCAGCAGAGGCCCAGTGAGAAATGCTCCAGATGAATGTCTTTGTAACATGGGAGGAAACTCACACAAACACAGGGAAAACATACAGACTCCACACAGAAGGCACCCCAGCCAAGAATCAAACTAGAAAACCTCTTGCTGTAAGGCAACAACACTACGACTGCACCATCCACTTGACACAACTAAATCACTCAATTTCACAGCAGAAGAAATGTGGAAAGAGCCAAAATATATTGGGGGGTGCAAAGGCCCAAAACCAGGACACATTTTAAATATTGCTTATATAATCTTAGAAAGTTGCTGAAATATTGTTTTGTATTACCAATTCCATTCTGACTGAATTGCCAGAAAACCACAAATTTTAAGGGGAACAGACCAAAAGTATGAGCCAAATATTATGTGAAATCTAGGACAGTTGAGAGATATGGACTCAACTCCCTGAATCGCAAAAGTGGTGGTGTGGGTAGAGAATGTAGCTCCTTGAACCTAGGGTTTGAACCTGGTTAATTGTAACCACCAGTTATAAGTAACGGGGGCATTTTATATACACCCACACACACACACACACACACACACACACACACACACACACACACACACACACACACACACACACACACACACACACGCTGCAGCAAAGCCAAAACAGAGCTTCATTTCACTTAAATCAGCTGGGCCAAAACCAAAACGGACCTTCATTTCACTTAAATCAAATCAGCAGCAGCAAAGCCAGAATGGAGCTTCAGTCAGTTCAGTTCACTTAAATCAGCAGCTGCAAAGCCAAAACGGAGCTTAATTTCATTTAAATCATCATCAGCAAAACCTAAACGGAGCTTCATTTCACACACACACACACACACACACACACACACACACACACACACACACACACACTTCATTTCACTTAAATCAGCAGCACCAAAAACAAAATGGAGCTTCATTCACATACACACACACTGGTGCTTCATTTCACTTACATCAGCAGCAGTAAAGCCAGAATGGAGCTTCATTTCACTTAAATCAACAGTAGCAAAGCCAGAACGGAGCTTCAGCAGCAAAACAACAAAACAGATCTTCAGTCAGTTAAATAAGTAAAACGGAGCTGCTTCACAGTTAAATAAATAATTAAATGGAGCTTACTATGGGTGTTGCCTCTGGCACTTACTGTGGGTGTTGACTCTGGCAATGATGTGATGTGATTTGTTTTCCCCGCACTTTTGTGTTTAAATTTGTTAGCGTACAGTGCACACATGAGTCCTCTGTTGGGTCCTAAACCTCCACAAATCATTTCTTAGTGTAAGTGGTTAAGGACATTATGGGATGAGGAGGATGAATATACTTTCTAAAGAGAATGGGAAGCAGAAGCAAAGAAGAAAAAGATGGGTTAATGGTAATGCAGAGCATATGACTATCCTTCTGTTATTGATAAACATCCTGCCTTTATTCAGTCCTAATTTGGATGAAGCACTAGTCTACAGCTGGTATCCCATTTTGTTAGAAGGAATCTATGAGTGATTACACATCGGGCTTACAGTGCTTTTGCTATCACCTTCCATTCAAAGCTGATCAGCCTTCCTCATGAGCTGAGATTGTAAGGTTATGTTTCACAACTTAGTGTGCAGACCTATACCCCTCCATATGTACTGGCATGACCACCCAAATGAAGTAATTCATGTTTTCTGAACAATGTGCTTCAGCTTTAATATGCTATGAAATGAAAATCTGGTCGATTCAGCATATTAAATAAAATGAAAACTTTGCAGCACATTCACTCTGTTAATGGCAAGACAGAAGTGCTCACTTGGTCAGAACTTGCAGAGAAATAAGGATTTTCTAGATAGGCTACTAATGACAAATCCTAAAGAGATAATAGCGCAAGTCAGCTTGGTGGGAAGAAGTTACTGTCGCATTAAACCGAAATGCTTGCGCTTTTATCAAATTAGCTTTGGGGGAATTATCTTTGTGCTACACCAAGAGAAACTGGCTTGAGCTCACTAATCTGCGGCTGTCTCTGATGGGTGATCCCTATTATTTAAGAGGGCATATCCCCTCTGAAGATTTCTTTTTCCACTTGAGAAGACTGTACAGTAACAGATCCATGGTGTATCTCTAGTGCCATTAGTACCGGACTATCCGTTGGGAGGCAGCAACGTTATGTCCATCAGGTCTCCAAGCTCAGTGCTGAGCACTTTTTATGTATTATTAAAGCAAATAACAAATGTGGCAATGTCTGTTTGTCCAAATGAGTTTGTTCTACCCACAGGCAAAAAGAATCCGTGTCGAAGAGCTGCATTAGGGATGTTGCTCATTTATTTATATTTATTCTGTAGCGCTTGACATATTTTTTTCCACAAAGTTTGAAGTTATCCTCCCATCAGTTGTAATCATCTATACTTTAGGACCCAGGAGACGCTCCATTGGGGGGTTCTGAGCATTCACATAGCCGTACAGAGAAGGAAAACACCACCGGATCCAAGAGTGCTGGATACTCATGAATATGTGCAAATAATTGTGCCCCCCTTTTCTGTGGTCGATGGCTTTTGGGGAGCTTTTCCTATATGCAGGGATCTTAAGGTTGACAAGGAAGGAGTGGAAGACTTGTAGCCGAGATTACCTGTCATCGGCTTTAAAATACCCATTTTCGGGTTCTCATCTTATTAATTTTTATTACCACATTTCCTTCTAGTTCTATTCCATCACCTGGATCGCATCTAATTCCCATGGAACTGCGGCTGACAGTTCCTGGACTAAACATGAAGGTGATTTCTTAGGAAATTAATGCCCGTGTGGAATTATCTAACCTACCTGATGCGGAACTTGGCACGTGTATGAATGGGGATTTTAAGATCTTGCAGTTGTGCTTAAATTACACATGAGTCCTCTGTTGTGTCCTAAAACTCAATGTTTTTAAGGTCTTGCAGCTGTAAAAGTGGGGGAGGGGGGCATTCCACCCCTCTCACTCTATGGTTCCGGCGCCCATGGTGTATATGGGGAAATTAGTTTTCCCTTTCTTTTTATTCGTGCTAATAAGCACTTCACAACATAAAATACAGTCATCATTTAATACCGAGAACTCATTTTCTTCAGTTATCATCCCTTGTTGTACAATAATAATGCATACTGAAATACACCTTAAATAATATATAACATGGCATTATTATTTTCATACACATAATGCAGTCTTACAATGTCAGCTGTTTGGCATTAACACTGCTAACTACCTTGATTCAAACTCTCTATGTTTGTTCCATCCTAGAATCCACTTTTATTTACCCACAACTCTCACTGTCTCTAGGGAAAGATTACCATCCCATTTAATTACAACCTCTGATGATGCAAATGCTCTTTTAGTGAACAAAAGCATTAAGATAGCAGCTCTTTTCTCTTAAGAGCAACATAATCCACTTATAAAAAATGTCACCTAGTGTACCTAGCAAATTCCTTCTTCTTTTTCCAACTTTTCTTATCTAGTACATGCCAGGATGGTTTCAAGTTATTAAGCTTCATCATCTCTTGTCTCCAAGTAATCTGACCCTTCCAACCTTTAGCTATACGACTCCTCACTCATTCTCCCAGATAAAGCAACTCCACATTCTCCTGCTGTCTCCACTCAGCTCCAAAAGTTGAATGCCAGTTACATGGCAATGATACACCTAACTACTCTTATTCAAACTCTGTATGTTTGTCTCCCTTCCTACCTGTACTGGTCTCATTAATTCCTCAACAGCCTCACCTCTCCGGAGTCATGCAATCTTTGGTCTATCCCCTCTACCTTGACCCACCCCCATCTCTTCCAAAATTCTAAAATGAAAACCCCAGTCAGCCATATAAAATGCCTTACAGATGTCAAAAAGACAATTCCTTCTTGATCCCAAATTTTTCACATCCCATGAGTAATACATTTTCCCATATGCCACCAAATCTCCTCTGCTGTCCTCCCCTTTACAAAGCATCTCTGTCCTTTCCCTTCTTCTCAGGAAAATTCCTTCTAATCTCTTGGCAAGGTTCAAAGGCAACATTTTGACATCAGTATTAAAAAGAGAGAGAGATCTATACCCTCCTGGTTTGAGCATTTCCTGTTCTCTTTTGGTAATGAGATTAATCTGTCTCTAGTAAAAGAAGACATAGTGCCCCCTCCAATATTGTATCATTATATATCATAAGTAAAATCTTACTTATTGTCTTTTCCCATCTCCTATAAAAATCTCCAGAGATCCCATCTTCTCCTAGAGCTTTGCTCTCCTTTAGATGCCTACATGCCCTCTCTGTTTCTGACAGCAACATTTCATTGTCCACATCTAACCTACTTTCTTCCACTAACTCTTCCCCATCAGTGTATTGATGTACCTCTCTCCCTTTGTCTCAGTCTTCCACAGTTTTATAGCCTGCTGTATTTTATTGTAGAAGCTCTCCGTTGCCTTCTTGCTACCTTCCTTGACTTGCTTTATAAAACCATTCTCTTCTCTCGGCTCCATGTACTACCACATATCTGCCTTGCACAGTATTCTTATTGTACCATCACTGTAGTTTATTTTTCTAGTATTGAGTCCTTACACTTTCTTCTCTTATGAGTATCTTTGACCAGCCCTCCCTCTTCTTGCTCTCACCCAGCTCCTTCAGTAGTCCTTTCAAATGAAGCCCCATGTTTCATGTCTACACACTCCTACCTTTCCTAAAAACCTTCCATAGACATAATCTGCCCTGTCCAGGTGCTCTTTATGTTAACGCACCACATGCACCACCTCCTACCTGATCCATGTACTGGGTTCAGTCCCTTCATCTCCAACAACATCATTTTATCTTCTAATCTCTTTCCTTCATAGCTCCACAACCAGGGTTTCAACTGAAACCATTTTATGCTTCTCCCTCTTTCTCCACCTCAGTCTTTTGTTGTATTAAAACATCATCTGATACAGTCCTGTACCTATTTCTACCTTCCTAACTGCCCATATTATTTCTCCTGTAAGAAAAATAATATCCCATCAACTTGGCTGTTTCAGTTCTCCTCTGGAGAAAGTATAGTGCCTCTTTTCTTTGTGAATCATCCTCCACATATCCATCCATTCTTCCATGCTTGCCCATCCTTCAAAATTACCCGAGCTTTCCTATTCTTCTCAAGAATTCCATACTTTCTATCCCATATGGTTTCTGCAGTCATGTTGAAATCTCCCCCAATGATTTCATACTCATTCCCCCCAGCATTTCTGTACCAGACCTCGTAAAAATCCCAGACAGCTTGAGGGGAGTCTTCATTAGGAGCACAAACATCACCAAATTTCCATCTCTTTCATAAACACTGTAAATTCACTGTTACCTATCTTCCAACGCAGTCTTTCTGCACATTGGAATTTTTTGCTATTAAGCTTTTCTTTAATGGCACCCTCAGTCTTCATTTCCTTCCACCTTCCACTGTAATGCAACTTGCAATAAACCATTGTCTCAACCCATCTTCTAATCATACCTTTGTTTGAACTTCATTTCTTGAAATAAAATCACGTCCACTTTTCTATTTGCAATCTCCTAATTATCCTTCCCTCACCCATCAGTGGCCTATCCCTTCCACATTCCATGTAAGCACTGTCAGCACTATTTCCCATATAGACCCCATCTCCCCCAACTTAACACTGATTGGAGGCTCACTTCCCACTTCCTCTTTTTGCGTCGAGTCTATCCAGATTCTTTGACCTTCTCTGTGTCTATACCCAGCATATTAAGCCTCCTCAGCACTCAGGAAGATTTCTGATTGCATTTTACATGCAGTTGTGCTCTTCACCCCCCCCCCCCCCCATTTGCATCTGTAGATCCTAACAATGAGCTACTACATTTCCATGCAGCCAGCCATCCCACTCAGGACCTCTCTACTTCATTGCTTAACACCTATAAATTAATGACCGTATTTCATGATGCACCTCTCAGTATGGATGAAAAGCTGCCCACCATAGATGCACCTTACTAAAGTAAACTTTAATGTTGACCTGTATATTGCATATGTAACTAGATATAGCTGTACAACATTAATTTAGCATATGGTTTAGATAACAGATTTAACCACAGATCTGGATTCCAACCCATATAATAAACTGAAGTTTGCACCAGAAATTGTGCTTCTGTCACTTTGACAGAAATTATTGCATATGTATAGAAAAATGGATTCACAACCTGCACAGGACTGATTCTGTATGTCCAGAATATTTTAAGTAAAGCAGAACTCCATTCAACTTACATGAGGAGATAGATTCAGTCAAGTGGCTAAGTTACAACATATTTTCAATTACGGTTCATAAGTATGTACTAGACTAATGACCACAAGGGCCGTTTTAAGCCTAGCCATGCATCCTAAATCTCTGACAAGTTCTGGTACCCTTGATAAGCATAAGCAGGAGCTTGGGAGATGAAATGTTTACAAGCAGGGGCCTAGGAGATGAACCATTTACAGGCTACCTGTCTCCATTAGAGATATAGATGCCAAATCAGGGATGAATTTCATGTTCCCCATGAAATTGTCCAAATTACTTTTGAACTGGGTTAGGGAGAAACTCTGCTTCACATGGATGGAGTGCCTCTTGCAGAGAAAGGGTAGTCACTGGGATACATACCTTTGTCTCTTTCTCTCTAGCAGATCCTATTTATATCACAGGCAAGTGTTAAGTCTTTAGAGTGGGTAATTCTGATGCTGTTTGTTTTATGGATATGCTGGAGGTCGATCAGGGTGGGTCTTTATCACATCATATTAAAGCCAGTGGACGCCAGCATAAGTTTAAATTTTTTTGTGCTAGAAATTGTGAAGGATAGCATTATAGGGGGGACATCAAGAATAAGACTGAGTTGGCTGAACAAAGGTGGATTCTATTTTTTAATGCAGCGAATGCACCTGGAATTAATGATATGGTATCTCTCAAACCCTTGTTGCGTGCACGTGCACTCCACCATTGAAGCTTTGTAGGTTAATTTGCATTAGCTATATTTTTTACATAATTTTTTTACATAATGTTTATGGGAAGATATGTGTATGTCTTTAAGAGAGCTGTATGTTTAATTGATTTGCTCAATTGGATGTGTTTTTAAATAGGGAGCAGGTGCTGTTATTGTGAGAGTATGAAGAAGTGACAATTAGGTCGTTTAAGTACTTACTCATTTTTTATATTAAAGTTGTTTTTGCCTTTAAGCCATGGTGATTCTGTTCGGTTTGTTATTTTTGTGTATTTGTTCCCAAACCATTGTCAGAATCTTTATGCAGGAACCAGATTTATTTTTATTATTTGGCTTGTTTTGTATCCAGAGACTGGGCATGGCTAAAGGCTGTACTATTGAGGTGGACTATAACCCTGGCTTGCTGAGTACACATACTGCGAGAATGGGTAGAATTTTATGTACTAGTACAAATCCTCTGCTTGATATAATGGTGGATGCACAAGAACATTATACAGCAATGTATGAATCTGTGCATTTGTCATTTCTTAGACAATATAGGGAGCTTGAGAATAAACTGTTTAAATATAAATGTCACCAGTGGCAAAGATTTCATTTGGAGGCATCACTGCATCATAGAGTAGTCCCCAGAGGTCTCAGAATATTAAATATGCCGACCTATGGGGACATGTTCCCAGATCTATTGCTGCAGTGGCAAGCTTTGAACCTGAAAGTTAGTTTTGACTACTTGAAATTGCCTGTGAAATATTTTTTGCCCCAGGAGAAGGCATTGCTGAATGAGATTAAGGGGCTACAATCTAAAATTGCATCTAGATATCCTGTTGAAGTGATTGGTGGCAAACTGGATAATTTACATGATAGTATTATTCTCTGTGAGAAAAAACTACAAGCTTCTAAAATAAAGAAATTGCAATGAGATGTGACTGATTTTCATAAAGGGGCATTTTTTTCATGGCAAAGGGAATGGGTTTCCACTGAACGGGAAGTTAGTAATCCCATAATTATATCACAGCATTTGGATGTGCATGCTATTATAGAAACCGAGACTGTGACTGCACATGCGGCTGCAGTGAATTCTGGGTCTGGGACGACAGTTTCACAAGCAGTTGCTGCATCTTCTGCATCAGTTGAAATGAGCAATGTCACTACATTGCCTTTTTTGTTGCAGGGACCATTACCAATCAACAAAGAAGTGAGGTCCAGAAGCAGGGCAAGGAAAGGGAGAAACACGCAGTTGCAGAGCACGGAAACAGCTTGAATGAGGCTGAGGACAAGGAACAAACCATGAGTGGAATGGTATTTAATATTTCCTCACATAGACTAACAATGGTGCAGATTTCTTTATTGAATAGAGGCCTTTCGTTTGTTCCGGCCAGAAGGTCGAGCATGATAGATCTACTTTTAGATTTACAATTGTTTGCTAGAAATATATTGTTAAAACTGATGTTTCTAGGACAGAACATGCGTTATATTAAGTTTAAGAAGCCTAGTTTATTTGTACCCAAGACTCACACAGTTGTTGAAACTTCTGTCTCTGTATATGAATTGGAGATGAGAGGTGTTCGAACATGAGCATAACCCTACCTTTTATAATTTGAACGAAGATGAATACAGAGCTTTGTATGAATTAAAAAATATGTCTTCATTAGAAATAAGACCAGTAGATAAAGGTGGGGGGGGGGGTTGTAGCAATGAATAAAAAATTCTACCTGGAACAAATCCTGAAATTGTTGAGTGACACTTCTACTTAAACTGTGCTTTCTAAAGTACTTGTGAATGGGGTAATAGAGAAAGTGTCCTTTTTGGTCTTTGACTTATTTATGACCAATATGATTACTGAGGACTTGCACAAGTATTTCAATGTTGAATATCCAGTGGTTCCTGTCTTGTATGGCCTTCCCAAAGTACATAAGAGTTTGGTATGCCCACCAATGAGGCCTATAGTTTCCAGCAAAGGAGAGGCTACCAAACCACTTTCTATTTATGTAGAAAAGACTTTGCGACCGATTTTGGCTGTGACAAAGACAGTTTTGAGAGACACTAAGTCATTTTTACAGGAACTGTATGGTAATATGAAGGAGTTTGGGCCTAATGATGACTATGTTTTTGTTACCATGGACGTTGAATCCCTGTTTACTGTCATCCTGAACACCCGGGGTATTGGTAATATCAGGGAATTTTTGGTAGTAGGGAGGTATTTGCTTGCTGAAAAAATTGATTTGGTCTGTATATTGTTGGAGATCATTTTAGAAAATAATGTTTTTGTTTTTAATACTGAGTTCTTTTTGCAGAAGATTGGTGTGGCTATGGGCATGGCTTGTGCCAATAGCTACACCATCCTAGCATTGCTGCAATGGGAGGAGAGTGCAGTGCTATGTAACGAGTTCTATAGGTATGTGTTATGGTGCACTCAATTTGTGGATGATATATTCTTTTTATGGAATGGTTTGAGTGAGTTACTTTCTTGTTTCACTGAGTATTTATTTAATACTATGACTTTTTTGAGATTCACTTATAAGTACTCCAAAGATGAGGTAGATTTTTTGGCTGTTACTGTGAGAAAGTCTGATTTAGGGAACTTGCAAACTAGTTTATATAGGATGCTGAGTAGAAAGAACTCACTTTTACATAAGAATAGCATGCATCCAAGGCTTGTTGTTAAGAATGTACTTAGTGGCCAGATTTTGAGAATGATGTGTCTGCATAATGAAGATACATAACATATGGTAGCCCTTAAGGATCTTAAGGGTGATTTTCTGAAGAGAGGGTACTCCAAGAAAGAAAGTGATGCTAGTATTACCTAGTTATTCAATGAGAGGAATACTAGAGGCCGACCATACTTTTCTGAGCAAACCCCCTGGAGATAGGAATGAGCATCTTCTTCTTCTTCTTCTTTCGGCTGCTCCCGTTAGGGGTCATCACAGCAGATCAACTGTTTCCATTTCCGCCTGTCCTCTGCATCTTGCTCTGTCACACCAACCACCTGCATATCCTCTCTCACCACATCCATAAACCTTATCTTAGGCCTTCCTCTTTTCCTGTTACCTGAACATAGTAATTTGGAAAGATGAGGGTTGGGAGGGTGGCCTAATGGTTAAGGTGCTTGCCTTATAAACACAAGGTGCAGGGTTTGAGTCTCACAAGGGATAATTGGCTAGGCTTAAAATGGCTCGTAAGAGCAGTTAGCTTAGTACTAACCTATGAACCTATGAGGGTTCCTATGACTTTTTCAAGTGATGTCATTGTTTTCTGTGACATCATTAAAAGGAATTGGGGTATATTAAAAGTGTATGAGGAACTTAGAGAGGCTGTGAATGAGAACCCCATGTTTTCTTTTAAGAATACTCTCTCACTAAAAAGGCAGTTATGCTACAGGTCAGGATTGGCTAGATCAGCTTCTGTATCACAGAGACAAGGGACATATCCCTGTAGAAGTTGTAGTACCTATGATTGTATTTATAGAGGTACAAGGTTTATACATCCACAGGCAAGGGTAATGGTTGAAGGTAAGTTCTATGCAGATTGCAAAACTAGAAATGTAGTGTATTTCAGTTTTTGGGTAGGTTGCTTTACATTTTATGTAAGTAAAACTAATCACTCTCTGAGGGAACGTATTTTAGAACATTTGAGATATATTAGGAACAGTAGAGACAGTAATGCTTTAGCACATAAGTTCATAGGTTGGTACAGGGCTATCTTCCCAAAGGTATATATCAGCCCAGCCACATTGTGCGGTATTCACCACCCCTTTAGTAGTTCCCTAGACCCTTGTACTAGCAGCTAGTACCCTTGGCCCCTGTCTAGTAGTGCTGTTGGTGTGATCCCCAGTGTGAACTTTCTGTTACCCATCCACTCATCAAGGTTCCTCTTGAAGAGTGATAGTGAGGGGCTCTGTCTTATGTAGATCAGGATCCTGTTCCATAGTAAGGGAAGTCTCTGCGAAGGGATGCAGAGTGAGCATCTTGGGACATGGTGGGCGATCTATAACCGGCTACGACTTGAAATGTGGTTTTGCCTGCTGATAGTTGCGCATGGATGATCTCTGGGGCATCATGCTGCGCTACTAACCTGGAGATATGGGTATCCTTGATGAATATGGATACACCTCCGCCTTTTGTACTGCGATCTGGTAACTGAGGCCAGAAGGTATGATATGAATTGTAACCTGGCAGTGCTGGGGTGCTCTCTTGAGCCTTGAACCAGGTTTCCGTCACTGCACAAACATCGATTTTCTCCATCATATCAAAGCCAGTGGACCCCAGCATAAGTTTAAGTATTTTGTGCTACAAATTGTGAAGGATAGCACTTGAGGGGGGGACATCAAGAATAAGACTGAGTTGGCGGAACAAAGGTGGATTCTCTTTTTTAATGCAGCAAATGTGCCTGGAATTAATGATATGGTGTCTCTCAAACCCTTGTTGCGTGCATGTGCACTCTCCCATTGAAGTTTTATAGATTGATTTGCATTAGCTATATTTTTTACATAATGTTTATGGGAAGATATGTGTATGTCTTTAAGAGAGCTGTATGTTTAATTGATTTGCTCAATTGGATGTGTTTTTAAATAGGGAGCAGGTGTTGTTATTGTTTTTTTTTTTACTCAAATGATTTTTATTTTGATGAAATAACACAATAATTTAATACATTCATAACATCCAATAGCTATTTATAGTATTTACATTCAGCCTGACCAAAAGGATTCAGATAAAAACATTTGTAGTTAAATAATAAGCTAATATATAAACTATGATAGTTAGGAAGAGTTTGGTTCCATCTGTTGGGTATCAATCAAATTTAAAACTTTCCTCAATGGACTATTAACCAATAGCTTAGGAAGAGTTCTTAACTCTTTAGTTCTTTTCTCCATTAGTATGCATTTCTTCAGTGATGATAGGAATTCCTCCATTGAGAGTGCTACATTAGAGTTTCATCTTCTAGTTATACATTTTCTGGCTATTGCTAACATTGTCCACAACAAATACAGGTCATCTCTCTTCATATTATTACTATTACCAACATTCAATAAAATTAAGGACTTTATCAAAACAAATATATCAGTATAGATAGCTTGAAGAAATTTGTTAATCTCATTCCAATATGGTTTAATATTAGTACAGTCATAAAAAATATGAGACCAGTCAGCATTAGTAGACAAATGAGATCTCCAAAATAACTTGCTGTTTGAAGGGTTCATTATTGAGAGTTTATCAGGTGTCAAAAAGGATCTGTATAGAAATTCCCAATGGAAAATACCCCAGAATTGTGAATAAGAAGTTAGTTTAACTGAAAATAAAAGGTTTGTTTTATCTTCCATTGATAATGATACTTGAAACCCTTTAGTTAGGTATTACCAGTAAGAATCTTTTGGAGCTGTCTTATAGACAATTAAAGTGTTATATAAATATGATAATTCATTCTTAACATTGATATTATTATATAGAATTCCAAAAATCTAGTTTATAATTTTTGGTACGGTTTTGAAGGATGAGTTATGTATTTTTCTACACAGATCCTTAGTGTATGCTGTGACACTCTGAAGAACCAACCAGTCATTAGGGGATAGGCCATAGGTTGACAATATACTTTGTGTGTTCAAAGCTTGTTGATTTTTAATACATTGCAACCAACAAAATAGGTTGCTATTTTCCCATAAAACAAAAATCTCTCTATGTGTTTTATCAGGGAAGTCCCTTGTAATAGTAAATGGTATTAAAAATCTATGCCACAGTTTTATATCTAGATTTGTGTTAATGAATTTTCTAAACACATCAAAAATATTGTTTATTAGTGTTAGTTTAGTTAATTTTGTTGTACTATACTGTAAATTCAAACTTAAATAGTGCCATATCTTGTTGTCTTTGTCAGTTACCAAAGCATTTTTTGATAAATTATTTTCATTCGTTAAGAGGTTCTCCCATTCAATTCTCGGCTGGAGCACCTTCTGTGTGGAGTCTGCATGTCCTCCCCACGGTCAAGTGGTGTTCAAAAGACATGCTTAGAATGAGCGTGCCTTCACTGAAGGTTGTAAATGAAGCTGGCACCTTGGCACCCATAAAAAAATTACTGCCAATCATTAGCAGACCAGAGTTCCGCTGTGGCGACCCCTAACCGGGAAAAGCCGAAAGAAAAACTACAACAGTATAATGGAGTGTAACTGTTTCCAAATGGAGGAGTATCTAGGATTTATCCAATTCATCACTATTTTAATTATAGATGCCTTTATATAAATTTCAAGTCTCTGGGAATTTTAACCCCCCCTTGTTCCCATTTTTTGATATGATGAGAATATGCCACTCTGTTTCTTTTGGGGTACCATAGGAATTTCATCAGAGTTGAAGTGGTTTCTTTAAGGATTTTCTTTCCTGGTGGAAGTATAAGGGCTTGTGCTATATATAATATTTTAGGTAACAAAACCATTTTTATCAGTTGTAACCTATCATCAAATGTTATAAACAAATTATTCCATTTGCTTATTAATGTCTTGATTAAGTCTATGACTTTAGCATAGTTAAGCTGTAAGGTTTCCTATATATTCTTACCTGGGACTATTCCTAAATAGAGTTGAAACTTGGTTTCCAGTAATATGATTAACTGGAACCTGTATGTTCTTTTTTTTATTTAATAATAAATATTTGATTTAGATTTGTTGATGGAAAGTCCTGAGATTTTTTGGAAAATTATTGTTACTATATCCACTTCACCTAACACTTCCTTAGAGTTGGGTAAAGTAAGTAAGACATCATCAGCAAACATCATTATTTTAGAAATATATTGGTCATATATATTTATACCTCTTATCTTTGGGTTATTATGTATTAAAATGGCAAGTATTTCCATGGCCAGAGCAAATAGGATAGGGGACATGGGACATCCTTGTCTAGTACCTCTAGTGATTTGGATTGTTTTGGACATAAAGGGACCTAATTTGACATATGCTAGATTATTTTTATAGATTTTCTTTATCATTGTTATAAAAAAGGATGGGAGAATCAAATAACTGTAAGACTTTAAATAAATAACCCCAATTTAAGAAGTCAAAGGCCTTTTGAATATCTAGACCTATTATCAATGCTTCATGTTTTCCTCTATTGAGGTAATCTATCACTATTACTCTTTTAATATTATCCTGTGTATGCCTGTTATGTATGAAACCAGTTTGGTCTTCATTAATTGTTTTAGATATGGGTATTTTCAGTCTATTGACCATAATTGACATAAATAGTTTATTATCATTATTCAAAAAAGAGATGCAATGATTAAGGTCCTTATTCTCTTTTAATATAGGAGAAATTAGAGAATATCTCCAAGAAGGAGGGATATTTGCTAATGTTTGAACTTCAAGAAAGGTTTTATGTAAGAGAGAGATTATAGAAGAATGGAGCAATCTATACATTTCGATAATTAAGCCATCTATTCCAGGTGCTTTATTAGACTTACTTCCTTTAATCCCATCTATAATTTCTTTTTGAGAAATAGTTTTTTGTAGATCTAACTTAAGTTCCCCAGGAATTCTTGTTATGTTGGGAACTATATTCTCTAACTTCTCACAGTCATTTGTACTTATTTTATCTTTATGATGCTCTGTATAATGATAATTAAAAGCTTCTAGAATGTCCCCTATGTCCAATTCTTTTTTCATTTTCCCTTCATGAAATATACTAACAATGTTATTAATTTTTGATTGTATCTTAACTTTCATAGATAGGTTATGAAGATGCTTAGGAGAGGTAGCATAAGAATTTAATTTCAGTTTTTCCATAGCTAAATTAGTTTTATGGAATAATATTTCATTGTATTTCTTACTTGCTTCTTCTATTTTCTTATTATTATCTGTAGCAATTAAGTTCTTATTAGATTTAAGAGATAATATTTGATTTTGGAGTTGCTGTAGCTCTGAGTCCCATTCTTTAATTTTATTTTTGTACCAGCTAATGATTTTACCATATAGCTAGGCCTTAAGAGAATCACAAACCATAATTGTGTTTGCTTCAGGTTTATAATTAATCTCTAAGAAAAGCTGAAGTTCAGAAGTTATCCAAGATTTAAAGTCTTTATTTTTTGTGATATATGAAGGAATCCTTGAAGTAATAACTAACTGGTTCAACTCCAAGTGTATTGTTAACAACAGGGACTTATGATCTGAAAAGGGACAAGGTTGTATTGAAAAATTCAAGATTTTAAAATAAAGATCTTGTGAGATATAAATTGTATCTATTCTAGTTTGGGTACCATGTCTATAGTCTTGGCGTGAGAACAGTAACAAAACTGGTTCCAAAGCATTAAAGGTGTCTTTTAATTTAAACATGTCTGTCCATTTTTTAACTGTTTGGCTGAGGATGATAGTCTAAGAGATTTCCTATTAGTATTTTCTGTAATATCTGTGATACAGTTGAAATCACCTCCTAGAGTATAATATTACCTTTAGAAGTAGTTGTAATAAAGTTTGTTTATTAGCTAGTCTAACCCCCATACCCAGGAACCAGTATAAATTAACCAGGGTCCAAATTCTATTGTTAAACTTAAGTATAACTAAGGCCATGAGTCCATCATTATCTACATGTTTGTAAATAATTTGGGGATTTAAGAAAGTCTTTTTCCATAGAATTGTTAGTCCTCTCGTGTTATTTTTATAAGAAGATTGAGCAAGTATGTGTATTCCTTGGGGTCCCACATAAATGTGTCATTTATTTTAAAGTGTGTCTCTTGGAGAAAAACTACTTGAGCCGTGTTTAGTTTAAGATACCTTAGTAGGTTAGCTCTCTTATATGGGTTATTTAAGCCATTAGTATTTAAGGATATCAAAGTTAAATCCATATCAGAATTCTTTAAAGATAAATAATAAAGAAACTTGTATTAATAGAATCCTGTATATATATATATATATATATATATATATATATATATATATATATATATATATATATATAAAATACTCTTCCTGAATAGACAACAGAATATCAATTGTTGTATTTCTATTTATCGCAACCCTAATAACTTTCCCCATGAAAGATAAAAGTAAAACAATTGTGTCAGGCATTTCAAAACTAGAAAAACAGTTAAATAACAAAAAAATAGCATATTTCACTCTGATATAAACTTTAATATACTCTATACATGGAATGAGGTGCATTCCTAGTCTAGCAAACAAAACTAAATCTGCTAGACTACCCATCCCAACCATCAACCTTTGTTGGTTCGAGCCCATGAAAACAAAGTAAAAAATGGAGAATATATTATAAATTAAGAGAAAAATAGTAGTGATAACTAATCAGATATAGATTCCTGTTAGGTTTTACAGGTAAGTTACATACACTATTATTAGAAGTATTAAACATTTATACAGTAATTATAAAAACTGTTTCATATAACCTTTCCCATAACTAAACTCTATATAACCGGCAAATTTAGAACATCCGAACACAGTCATTTAAAAGCATTCTAAAAAAAAAAAACACCTCTGTCATTACATAAAAACTTTCAGATCCCAGCTAAAGCTTCTAATTAATAGGCAGAACAGTCCATAAATCCATGTCATCATTCTTATTTTAAATACAAAGTCATTTTCTGAAGCAAGCACTTACAAGGAACACCAAGCACGAATGATCCATATCACAGAGACACTCAGACAGCTACGGACATCTAGCAATAAATCAATGCTGCTAAGTAGATATACAAGAGATACATACTGCTAAAAATACAGGAAACATAGTGTTTCTGCCAGATTCAAGTTGAAATGAATGAAAGAGAAGACAGTACTTTAACATTAAACTACAGGAAACATAACTTGTAACCATTTAAAAACCTTGTGCCATAAAACATACAGGCATATAACTGTCAGAGAGACCCAATTTATGTCAAAAGCTGGCAAACAGCTTTTTGTTCACACAGGTACCAATATTTATTCTTTAACAATCAGAAGTTATAAATATTAAAGAAACTAGTTAATATATACAAAATCATAGATATGCCCTGTTATCCCTATGTATCCAAAACAGTTTTGATAAATTAATCTAAGCAGTGAATATGCCTGTGTAATAACTCAGAAGAGCATTTATCAGGGCAAGGGGCTATATCTTCTTTTTTTGGCTTTTCCCAGTTAGGGGTCACCACAGAGGATCACCTGTCCACTCATGATTGGCAGTGGAGTTTTACGGTGTTTAGTTGCCAGCCTGGCACCCAACCTTCCACAGAAGGCACACACATGCACACACTCACACCTAGGGCCAATTTAGAGTGTCCAATCCACTATCAGCATGTCTTTGGGATGTGGGAGAAAACCGGTGCACCTGGTGGAAACCCATGCAACCACAGGGAGGACATGCAGACTCTGCACAGAAGGCACCCCAGCCGAGGATCGAACCGGAGAACCTTTTGCTGTGAGGTGGCACCGCTAACCACTGCAGCTGCCTGGCAAGGGGCTGTATATTATTTGAAATAAAGCATGTCATCTTAAGGTCATAAAGTCAAAGATAGCTTACTGTTCAGTTATATCACTCAATAAACCACTAATATTATACTAATATACTAAAAAACATAAACAGTTATTTCATTTGTATATGAACAAAAAAAAGTATAGAAATAAAAAAAAAAAAACAAAAAGAGAAAGAAAAACAATAAGAAAAATATTGTCATGACATACCTTACTTGAAAATTTAGCAAGTATAAAACAAATTAAAGTCCAGTTGCAGTAGATGCTTTGAGAGATTTAGTGGGAACAGCAATCTTTGACTCAGTTTTTTGTTTTTTTCTTTTTAACATCAGTCCAAGAAGATTTGTCAGTAACTCTCTTCAGAGATGCAGATGCCTATTCCTTATCTTCAGGTAAGGAAATAATGTTATTGTTTTTAATAAAGGCAGTGGCTTCCTGTAGGGCATTAAATGATCTCATTTCATTCTGATATAGAATTTTTATTTTGGCAGGAAAGACAAGCTGAGTTTTGATGTTATTCTGCTTTCAAATATTTAGTAATGGCCAAGCTTTTTTCCTCTTTTTCCAAAACCCTGGTGGAATAGTCATTATCAAACCTAATTGGGTTTTGATTAAATGTTAATGGACTTTTTCTCCAGGTAGATTTTAGGACCAACTCCTTGTCCAAATAAGATAGAAACTTTATGACTATTAATCTGGGAGGAGTAGAGGAGGATGTTGACACTGGCTTTCTTAAAGCTCTATGAGCCCTTTTAATACCAAAGGAACACTGTCCTTTAAATCTAAAACCTCTGGAATCCAGGTATTCAGGAAAGAAATGATAACTTCTCCTTCAGCTCTCTCAGGGATGCCAAAAATCCTTATATTTGATCTTCTCTCCCTGTTTTCCAGGTCATCCACTTTATTGAGAAGCCAAGTGTTTTGGTTGATGAAGAAATCTTTCTGGCTTTCTTCTTCCTTCAGTCTTCCAGCAAGATCATTCAGGGATGCCTCTAAGTGTGTCATTCTGGATTGATGCTGCTGTATAAGTTCCTTGAGAGAATCTGTTTGTTTCTGACAATTTTTCTTGAGGTTTGTAAATTCTCCTTAAAATCATCCATTTTTAGTGAGAGTTCTTGTCGACCAGATGTCACAAGCTGCATTTCTTTTTTTAAAGCCATGTCAGAATGAGAAGTCTTTGAAGTGCTCATTTCCACAAATTATATATTCTCCTTTATAATTTGACAGGAAAAAAACTTTCCTAAGTTCACCAAAGTTACTAATAATATAGTTTATACTTTCATCTATCAATTCTAAGTATTGATAACTTAAATAAAATAAAAATAAAATATTTCCTGTTTTTTATACTAGTTTCATGGAGCTCTGAAAAACTGCTGCTATCAGTTGTCCATCTTGGCTCTGCCCCGACAGAACAGGTGCTGTTATTGTGAGAGTCTGAAGAAGAGGGTCGTGAAACCGCTTACTCTTTTTTTTATATTCAAGTTGTTTTAGCCTTTAAGCTGTAGTGATTCTGTTCAGTTTGTTATTTTTGGGTCTAACAATGCCTTGTATGTGATGCATAAATCTCCCCTCAGCAGCCTCTTTGAGACAGAATACAGGGATAGGGCCTTCAGGCAATCTGCATAGGATATGTTATTTATGTCCTGTAATCTAAACAAACAAACAAACAAACAAACATTCTTTTAATGATGAAACTGTGATGTTTCAGTTCTTGGATGTACCTGGCTAGATATACCAAAGAGTGCATTGTATTCAGTGAAAGGTCTGATGAATGCCAAATACAGTCGAACAATGACATCCTTGGACGTAGATGCCATACCCTTGTTTATAAGATGCATAACATAGAATGATTTCCTCACTGCTGTAGATATGTGATGCTCAAAGGCTAAATTGTTATCTATGTGTGTCAATATGATAGTTACTAGGGGAGGATGACTTCCTGAAGAATGCTAATTATGAATTTCTTGGCATTTAGTTTTAGTCCATGGCTCTGACACAAGTTATTTGCCTGTGTCAGCCCTTCCTGGAGAACATTAGTGTCAGTGGGGGATTTTATAATTGCTCCTAATTTGTAATTGTCTGCTAATTTGGTCAGCCTGATTTCCTTGACATTGGCCTTGATGTCAGATAAGTAATGATCCCTGAGGGACTCCATTTGTGACTGGCCTCTTTGTAGAGGTGGACTCCCCAATTCTAACTTCCTGGGTCCTGTCTGTAAGCCAGCTAGCTACCCACTGGGTCACATAATGGTTTATACCTAATGTCTTGAGCTTATTAACAGTGGCAGAGCAGGTTATTGTGTCAAATGCCTTGGCCAGGTCAAGATAGGCAGTGTGAGTCATTTTGCCCTAATATATTGCTATAGTGACCCTTTCAAAGAACTCCGCCAGGCTGAGTAGGCATGATCTGTGCTTGATGAAAACAAATTGGGTTTGGACCAGTGTTTGGAGGTTTTCTCTGTCATTATTGATTATTTCAATTACTTTTCATATGAGACTAGTGAGACATATGGGTCTGTAGTTTTCACGCATAGCTCTCAACCTCTTAGCACAAACAAATCTGAACAAACCCAAAAAATAATGGGGGGGGGGGGACAAAGCTTCAAAACAGGAACACATTTTAAATACTGTTCATATAAACTTAGAAAGTTACTAGAATAAAAGGTCTTGTGTTACCATGCATTTTCTGAAGGATATAAAGTCTGAAACTCAAATGACTGTCATTATTTGGTGAATTCAAACCTCTAAATGGAAAAAAAAATGGAAAAACTGCCCAAATATAAACAAATAACCAAAAAAATAAGGCACTGGAGGGTTAACCAGGTAGCAAACCAACTTTGTTGTGTTGTTTTGTTTGTTCATTAAAGTTGGTTTGCTACCTGGTGAACCCTCCAGTGCCTTATTTTTTGGTTATGAATTCAAACCTCCCTGATTGGCCATAAAAATCCAGAAAATCACAAATTTTATGAGGAACAGACCAAAAATATAAGGCAAAAATCTGGACATTCTGTGAAAATCTATACAACTGAAAGGTATGTTTCCAGGATCTGTAGATGGCCAGTCTTTGTACAGTGGGATGGTGGTTGCTGTTCTCCATTCATATGGCATGAAGCCTTTCTGGAGGCTACAGTTAAATAACAATTCCAGAGGGCCTGATAGGTCATGTTTCATGCTGTTTAGAAGGCATCCTGGGTTATTGTCTGGGCCCATTAATGCAGTGTTCTTGACCTTAGAGGGAGTATTGATTACCTGTTCCCTAATGATAGTAGGGGGAGTTATATTTGATAGTATTTCCTGAGGGGAGGTTGAGGGGGAGGGAGAAGTAAAGTTAGAGCTGAATTTGCTTGCCAGGAGGTTTGCTATATCTTCTGAGTCAATATAGGTGGCTTCATTAACAATGAGCTCTGCACACAATTGTGATTGCCTTTGAGGCTACGGACATAACTAAAGAATGCCTTGTGGTTGTACTTGTCCTGGGAGGCCAAATTTACTTTAAATATGGTTTTGGTAGACTTTATTTGTCCTCTGAGTTGTTGGAATAGTTTGATGAGAGTGCTTTATCCTGTTGAGTGCTACACCTCTTAATTTTGCCATGATTTTCTTCATTCTGTTGTACAGCCTATTGATGTCAGGGTGGCTTCTTTTTTGAGTTAGTTTTGTACTTCCTGGTGGGCATAGCTACCTCTATGCTGCTATTGACATGCTTGTATACGGTTTCTGTCAACAGTTCCAAATAAGCAAGTGTATTCTCAGGGTTTATGGAGCTTGAAATTTTACCAAGGTATCACTTAATAGTAGGAAGCTAGTCTTAGAGTAGTTCCTGGACATTACAAGATTAGCTGGGGATCTGGGTTTTATTTTTACTTCAAAGGAGACCATTTTATGATCTGAACTTACCAGAGAAGACATTACACTAGGGGTGTGCAGCAATCTTACATTTTAGCGAGGACCAGATCTAGTATGCTTGTACCCTTGGTCAGCATATCGCTGATCTGGTCCAGGGAGTTTTGTGTTTGCAAAATCTAAAAATCTCTGTGCCTGCACATTTGGTGTCATATACGATTTACAGTTAATAGTGGGGTAATTAAAGTTGCCCATGAACATGGTATTGGGTTAGATATTGTGTCTCCAGTAAGCATAAATACATGTTATGTGTTTCCTGGGTCAAAGAGGGGGACCTATAGCTTGCAAAGAAGTGGTATGGGGTTTTGCCTATTGTGATTTGAACATGGAGACGCTCAAGTGCATCGCCCTGTCTGACCAGCCTTGAAATACATTTATTTTTTATATAAATTGAGACACCTTCACTTTTAGTCCCTGTCTCTGTAGTAGCTGGTCTAAAAGTGTGAAAGACATTATAGCCTTGCTTGTTGATGTGCTCTCCATGGCTTTAAACCATGTCACCATGACTGCAGAGATGTCATCATTCTATAGGGTGAGAGGAGTCTGTAGGGAGTGGAGTTTCTTGTTTAGACTCCTAGCATTAAGCAGTGACACCTTTAGAGTTTCTTGGTTTTGACTCACTATGTCAGAAGGACTTTCAGTTTGGCATTGCCTAAAAAGGCTCTAAGGTGTGGACATTGTTTTGGCTAATATTTGAAAGCCTAGAAAGGGGAGGTGCAGACTATCCCTAGCAAAGCAGCATGATCTGCTGGCCATCTCCTTCCACGCTGACCAATATTACATACCCTTAGAATGACACCAGAAACTAATCCAAATATTAAACTCAATCATGTTCTGTTCATATTGTACCAGCAACTTTAGAGAAGGTTGTCTAAACCAGGTGCTTGGCTCATACCAGACTGGGACAGATATTCTGAGAGCTCCATGATCTCTCTCTCTCTCTTCATATAGTCTAGGGTGGTACATCTAAGGTCATTTACACCCACAGGTACTATGACTGAGTCATACTGGTACTTGTGGTGCAATGGCCTGAGTGTATACATAATGTCTCAAATCCTGGTCCCTGATAAGCAATTGACTGTGACTTTCTCCTTACTGAGCCTGTTGAGAGAGACATCAGTGTGTCTCACAATGGAGTCTCCAATGACCAGAAAATTGGATTGTATGGTGGCTTGCCTTATGGTCTTAGAAGTAGAGGCACCATGAGATGTCACTGTATGTCTTGATGTGGATGTTGTTTTGAAAGAGTGCATTTAGGTCTGCTGAGGATATTTGCTATGTGTACTTTGCCTACGAAGTCTTTTGGGGTTCAGGGAGGTTAAATTTAGGTTCCTCATCATATGTAAGTCTATGTGTCTGCTTTGAACTGTTTGTGATGGGTGCAGCATATGTAATACTGATAACCTTTACAACCATTAGGGGTACTTTTATTTGAGAGATTTACCTTGACATTATATAAATACATCTCTCACATAAATTATTAGTTTGTTTGACAATTAATGCATTTTCCTTAAACATGAGGCAATTTCTTATTTGCCTTAGGATGCCCATATCCAGAAAGTTGATAACTGAGATAGTAGGAAAGTTCATATCCATGACAACATACCTTTTTTAATGAGTAGATGGTTGAGGTGAGAATATAAAGTTAATGTCTTATTCTCAGGAGAAGTGGGTACACCACCCAGTGATACACACATTTTCACACACACACACAAGTCTTCCATGCTGGGTATTGAATGTCCTACCTACCTAGGTTGCACAATTAAGAGATCGATCTACTAGTTGCAATCACCACAGGAGAAAACCTAATTGTGTCCATAGAAATGCACATTCATTAAAAGCCAGTCTAGAAAATTGTAGTCAGTCTGCAAACCAATGTGTTCATGTTTGTAGGCACGATTTAACATAAATGCACAACTCATCATTTTTTTTCAGTGAACATTCTGCATTTCTTCCCTTAATTGTTCATTATGCACCTTTCATCATATACTGGAGAATATGTTTCACAATGCTCTCAAATGCTTTCAAATATGTATCAATTCAGTCACAAAGATACATTTCTACTGTCACTTATAAGATCAGCAGCAGATATCACACAGACAGCTGAGATCATATATACAAAGTTATTACAACATTCAGCTCTTTAAATGAAAATCTATATTTTGACCCATTTAGTAAGTGAAGCTATACACAAATTTAAGTTGCAATATCAGTCTTTTCAGGCATCTGCAAATATCCCAATAAGTATTTTGAGTATTAGCCAAGAAGCTATGTTTCAGCAAGCTGTGGCAGCTTCCTATTTCTAACAAAGGGTAATTGCTTACATAATAATCCCCTACATCCTACACCACTGCTTTTTATATTGCAACCAAACTGCCATGATATCTGGTGTGTTAACTTATTGCATCATCAGACCAAAACATGTTTTATCTACAGACTGGGTATTGTTAATACATTCAAATGGTAGTTCTGAGTTCACAAGTTATTATAACAACATAATATGGTAATACACAGAGATTTTATGTATAGACATCTAACAGTGAGGATGTTCTTGCTCTGAGTTAAGCATTCATACAAAAAGAGTTCAACGCTGGTCAAAGCATATAGCTACTTAGTGATGATTGAACCTTCATATAATTGTTAAAGTACCATCTTAGTTAATGGTATAGTAATTAAGCTGATATAATAGTGAAAGTACACTTATCAGTTAAAAGTATACTAATTAAACTGATACATTAGTCAAAGTACACTCTCAGTTAATAATATTTTAATTAAACTGACTGCAAGCCCTAAAACTAAGAGTATCATTCCTGCAGACCTTATACAACAGGAAAATATTATCAACTACTTTTCCCCCTTTTTAAGCTAAGGTTGTTATCGCAGCAGTTTTAAGCATTGTACATGGAACTATATTTGCATGCACTTAACAGTGAAGATAACTGCTCTAAAGTTGATAGGGTTGACTCTAGTCATTATGCTTAAAGTGTATTTGTATCTTTAATATATTTACTAACATACTATAATCATCAGAGACTAATTTGCTAAATAGACTGACAGCAAGTTAAAGTGCTAAAAATATTTAGTCCTGCATACCTTGTATGATAAATTGTTTACTTCCAGGCTAGTAACCTAGTTACATATAACGAGTCTGTAAATCAAATTATAATACCACATTCCTATATAACAGTGATGCCAAATTGCTTAGCTTCTGGCAAGTGCTGTCCATTATCATACCTCATACTCACATTTCTGTCAGTATGTCTGCCACTATCAATAATGCAATCATTATCTACTTATCAGAGAAATCAATCTTAACCCGTAGCTATAGGTTTCTCAGAGAAATATATAACATTGAAGCATAGTACTCGGTTCACAGAATACTTTTGTCCCTTATTTTACAGGTTCCATATTAAAGAAAGACTCTTCCTGGCTGAAGAGTTAAAAGGTAAATTCCCATCTTGTTGCATGACTCTTTTATCTTTTCACTCTATACTTAGAGGGCCCGTCATGCACTGTCCGAGCTACCCTCCCCACTTCCTCCTGAACTTAAACCCACAGATCATCAGCTGGGTGTGTGCTCCTCTTGACTTCTCTATCTGGATCTAGAAAAACTCAATATTTCTTCAGATACAGGTCACCTCCTGGACTATGTGTTCCTTTTCAGGGGTAATGTGGGAGTACTGTTTGATGAAGTTACTTGGTCAGAGTCATACAATGTGCAAGTAGAGATAGAAAGAGTCAAACATTATGCTGTGGACTACTGGAAGCAGTTCATTAACAACCTAGAGCCTTAATCCCTTGCACTAACTACCAAACTGATTCCTGGTATAATGAGTTAAACATTCTGAACTGCTGTATGGGCCAGTAAGTTGATGACAACATTATATTTGATATTTCTTGATTTAGATCTATGCATGCAAATAGCCCTTATCCTTATTTTCCAAAACTCTCTTACTCTTTCAATAATAAATCCTTCCCTTATCACCACTAACAGACAAAAGTAAACTAACTGGAGAAGTTTTGTTTAACTAAAAAATGCCCTTGACACTTTAAATGACTTACTTTTCATAAATCAACTGCACTTATTTGGCATCCTCATAAAAGCTTGTTACTAGACAACAAATTATCTTAACAGCAGTACCTTTATAAATTCATAAATCACCAAGCAGCATCTACAGAGGTACCTTACTAGTAGGAGTTCCTGAAGGCTTCAGCCTTGGGGTCTTACCACTCACTCAGTTTATAAATTTCCACTCCATCATAAAGCAATTATTTTATCCTTACATGACCTAGTCTTCTTAGGAAAGGATTTTCACTTTAGATTTGCACATGTCTCTATCTTAATCTTCCACAAATTATTCAAAAAAAATGTTCTAAGAAGCTTGGAGATGGAAAAATAGAGGTGTTCCAGTAAGGCATAATATTAAGCAGAGATGTATGTGTAACTATTGATCTTAGATTACATGCCACAGCTAAACTGCACCCACAATTTAGAGCTGTAGTGTATAAAGGGACTCCGTTAAGGGGGTGAAGGATTACCATTTTACAGATGTGTGTGTACTAGCAATTATGTCACCGTCAGGAAACATATGCATTTCCTTCTTACTGAGACTCTTCTGTGATCTAGATTTATTTTATTTACTTAGTGTTTGTTAATTACGGAATCATGTTTAAGCTATGACTTAGGCCACAGTGCAACCAAAGCTGACTTCATGCTACTCAAGTCAGAAGTGACAAACTTCATGATGTCCATGCAGATGGGAAATGAAAGTTCAACTGCTGAATCCTACACTAAGGCACTGTACAAGCACATCCACTCGTGCATGAATCATGCCATCCCAAATAGAACTAAGACGCTCTCCTCTGAAAAAAGGAAGCCAATCTGATGGTCCCCTGCCATAAACAAACTTTACAACAAAAGGAAGAAACTGTTGCAGAAAAGAGGAAAATCCCAGGATGTGAAAAACTCCCTTACCAGCCTCAGTAAGAAACTGAGATCCTTCATAAAATCTTCCAAAGCTAGTTACGAAAATAAAATTGCCAAAGATTCCAGAGACAACCACAAGGCATTCTATAACTATGTCAAGAATCTAAATGGCAATGCTCAGATCTGCTCTGAGCTACAAAGATATTGCCAATATCCTGGCAGATTGATTCAGTGCCAACTTCACCCCCCTCTCACCCCCTAAAGGGCTCATCTCAATACCGACAGATTGCCAAATTCTGGTAATAATGGCCACACAGGTAAAAACTGCACTCTCCAAAGCTAAGAATACAGCATCCATGGGACCAGACGACATCCCAGGCTGTGTACTACATGAACTAAAAATAAACTAGCCTAAGTGTCATGTTTAATCATAACCTCACCTCAGGCTTTGTACCCACTGAGTGGCGCACACCTACAGTTATCCCACTCCACAAGGGGAGATACTTGGATCCTGGGAACTACCACCCCATCATTCTGATGAGCCTGATCTGCAAGGCCATGGAACGTATTCTCATGGAACTTATAAACAAAGATATTGATAACCTTCAAACACTGGACCCCACCCAGTTTGGGTTCATGAAGGGCTGATTTTGTCTTCTGATTGACTTCTTCGAATCAGTCTCCAGATCTGTGGATGAGGGTAAAGCGGTCCACACAGCCTATCTGGACCTCGCCAAGGCCTTTGACACCACCCCCCACTCTGGAATCATAGATAAACGTACTAAGCTGGGCATTAATCCCTATGTCACTCGATGGGTTGCCAACTGGCTTACTGACAGAACCCACACTGTAAAAGTAGCTGACTCCAAATCCAGCTCCAGACAAGTGATAAGTTGGAGTACCTCAGGGTTCAGTCCTGGCACCGCTCTTGTTTGACATCTACTTCTCTATAGTACAGTTCAACACTAAGGGACTCTGGCTAACAAAGTTCGCAGATGACTGCAAACTGGGAGCCAATTTTGAATCCCCAAATGATGTGTATATTCTACAAAAGGGCCTTACAGAAACAGATGCTTGGTGCCAGAGCCATGGGCTCAAGCTCAATGCCAAGAAATGTATAGTTATCCCCTTTGGGAAAAAAACATATACCCATGAATTACCACATAGGTGGCAGTACACTAAACACTGAAAGTGTAATAAGAGACTTACGGACACAGGTGGACAGTGGTCTCACCTTCGATAACCACATCGCCACAACAGTCAGGAAATCCTTCTATGTGGCACACCTCATCACTAAGGGCTTTTCATCCAAAAAAAAGGAGGCCATTGTCCCACTGTACTCATCCCTCATTAGACTCATTATAGAATACAACGCCCCGTTTGGTATGTACCTCTCAAGACATCTGCAACAACTGGAAAGGCCGCAGAAATACCTCACTAAAAGACTCACAGGCCTAAAGCAGATGTCTTATGCTGACCATCTAAAAAAGCTCCAACTATACTCTGTCACATATCGGCTACTCAGAGGCGATCTCTGCTTAACATACAAAGCCATGTCAAACCCAGAGCTGTTGGACATGCTACACTTAAAGAAACCCCAGTCTCTCAAAGCCACATGCTCCAAGGATCTAAACCTTGTCATCACAAGGAACAAAACATGCTGGAGGGATAGGTTCCTGACCCAGAGACTCCCCAGACTCTGGAATAGACTGCCATTACATGTCAAGCAGAGCACCTCTTTGGCCCTCTTCAAAAGAAACCTTAATGATTGGATGGGAGATAGGAAATTCACCTCGGGGATCACATCAGTCATCCTGGTAGACTGCGGTCCAGGGAAGTAAATATTGTGGGAAGAAATAGCCAGGGAATTGTTATGGCTAGGCTTGTATAAACTCTAGGGCCGATAGCCTAGTACCAACCTATGAACCTATGAACAACCAGTTAAGGCAATCACTTTAATGTCCACATAAAACACTGTTCTATTAAGTACAATTACTATATAGAGCACATAATGAACATAACAGGTGAGAGAGAGAAATAGAGAGATTAATAACAATACCCATTTGGTAGCCAGGTAAACCCACTGGGCAAAATCCCTTTGAAGGGGATGACCTAGGAGCAATGTTTAGTTAACTGACTTGCTCAAGGTCACACAGTGGGAAATGAGAGCTGCAGGAATCAAACCCTGTACCACAGAAACCACAGCTCACAGCCTTAATCTTCTGCACCAACTGCCTCACTATTAACTAATGGGTGTTTTATTCAATGCACAGTAGTTCAAAGAGAGCACTGACAAATCCCTGTTGCCAAAAGACCCAGTGCAGAAAGACCAAAGTCAAAAGGTCAGATGTTGAAAACCTGGCGGCACATATGAATGAAGCATAAAATATTGAACATGTCAGTATGTATAACTTACAGCAACACTAAATGTGTGCAGTATCAGTCTGCTAACTTTCAACATGATAAAACTTGATAACATGAGGTTGTAATCTCCATCAGCTTCCCTATCCTTGCTAGGTGTAAACTGGACAAGTGTTAAGCTTGTCTGGTATGCTTCTGTTAGCTGCAATTCATCAATCCAGCTTTCAACTGAGAATCACTGCCAGTGCAGTTTGTATTAGTGTGCCAGCAGTGATTATAAGTTTTGTAGGGATTTCCAGTCATCTATAAGGATGCACAGTCCTGGCTTGTCAATATCTGTCAGTCCTATCCAATGACCCTCCTGTTGACACTGCAAGGCCTTCATTCATACTCCACTTCCCCTGACATCCTCATATATACAGAAGTGCATCTGGAACTGGTCATTGTAAATGTTCTGGAAAATAAATATTAGCCAGACTTTTCCTGGATGCCCTCAGTACATGTTTGGGTCTCCCAGATCTGTCCAGTTACTGGTCTAAATGTATGACCCAACTCTCAGACAAATGTTGAATGGTTGTTGGCTAACACTCTAACAGTTAGGAACTATTCTAAAGCAAACTATTATTAAAAGATTACCTGACAAAATGTCAAGCTCTTCCAAGTCCAGATAACACAGCTGCCTATGCAGAATTGTACACTGAAACCCTGTACAATCATGTTAACAGATGCATAGAGACAGCTGTGCCTATCAGAAACAAGCCCAGAAAGTTAAGAAACAAGCCACCCTGGCAGAATATGAACATAAACGGGTTGTACAACAAAAGGAAAAAAAGTCATAGCTAAAATTAGGAAGTGCAACAGCCAGCAGGACAAAAACTCTCTAATCAGGCTAAACAAACAACTAAGAGGACAAATTAAGTCTGACAAAACCAATTTTGAGGTAAAGATGGCCTCCCAGCCAAGGACAACCACGGGGCTTTCTATTGCTATGTCCAGAACCTCAAAGGTAGTTTGTAAATGGAGCCACAAACACAGAGACAAAAGATATAGCAAATCAGCTGGCCAATAAACTCAGATCTGATTTTATACCCCCTCTCTGCCCCCAGCTGCTCCCCAAGAAATCTCATCAAACATAACCCCCTAACTATCACTAGGGAGCAGGTCCTAGATGCATTTTCTAAGACAAAGAACACTAAATCGATGGGACCTGATAGTTTCCCAGGATGCCTCTTAAATAGCCTGAAACAAGACTTATTAGGACCTCTGGAGTCACTATTTAATCATAGGCTCAAGAAAGGCTTTGAGCCATGTGAATGGAAGACTGCAGTGGTCATTCCTCTGCACAGGGGTGGTCCATTAATGGACCCTGGGGACTACAGCCTCATAAGTCTTATTAGTCTCATATGCAAAGACATTGAAATAATTAACATGGATATGATTAATAATGACATAGTAAACCTTCAGACATTGGATCCAACCCAGTTTGGGTTTGTCAAAAGCAGATCATACCTACTCATCTTGGTTGACCTCTTTGAAAAGGTCACCAAGGTAATGGATGAGGACAAAATGGTGTAGACTGCCTTCCTTGACCTAATAAAGGCATTTGGTACAATACTCCACTCAGGCATTGTAAACAAACTCATGGAATTAGGCATAAACACATATGTTACTCTCTGGCTAGGCAGCTATCTTTCAGAACTCAAGAAGTTAGGGTAGGGGAGACCACTGCCACAAAGAAGCCAGTCACTAGAGGAGTCCCTCATTGCTCTGTGTTGGGCCTGCTCTTTTTTCACATATGGCATTTACTTATTGGAAATCAAAGCCAATGGCAAGGTCCTCTGGCTAAACAAGTTTGTAGATGACTGCAAACTAGGAGCAGTCATAGAATCTCCCCATGATACTAACATCCTACAGTCAGGACTAACACAACTGACTGGTGCTAAAGCCATGGTTTAAAACTCAATGCAAAGAAATACATAATAGCACCCTTTTGGAAGTCAGCCACCCTAGGAAACTGTCTCATCTCTCAAGCCCCTGCTTATACTTATCAAGGGTACCAGAACTTGTCAGAGATTTGGGTACATGGCTAGGCTTAAAAAGGCCCTTGTAGTCGTTAATCTAATAAACTCTTATGAAACTATGAACATACTCTTAAGAGTGGACCCTTGATTTGGGGGTGTATGTAGATAGCAACTTGTCTTTTAACCAACATGCATCCAAGGTAGTAAGGAAATCATTCTATGTTGCTCAGTTTATAAGCAAGAGCATGCCATTTAGGTCCAAGGAGGTCATTTTTCCTCATGGCTCTCATCAGACCTCTCACTAAGTACAAAGTCCCCTTTGGTGTATACCTGACCAGGCACATGCAGCTACTCAAATGTCCACAGAGTTTCCTCGAATAAATAAATAAATAAATAAATAAATAAATAAATAAACTGGGTGAAAACAGCACGTCGTATGCAGATCATCTCAAAGCCCTATCTCTTTACTCTTTCCTACAGAATGTTGACTGACAATTTGTGCCTGGCACACAAGATATCCTTGGATCCCACTCTGATGGACTTTTTGCTCATCTGTAAAACCATTAACCTCAGGACTACTCAATCTAGGGACTTGAATCTTGCTTGCGAAGTAAATAGGACTTGTTGGCGGGATAGTCTTGTGTTTCAGAGAATTCCCCTCATCTGGAGTAGGCTTACCATCCATGTGAAACTGAGTTCTTCTCTAAACCTATTCAAGCATAACTTGGACCAGTGGATGGGAATTCAGAAATTCAGCCCAAATCTAGCACCTATGTCCCTAACAGAAAGAGACAGCTTGTAAATCATCCTCTAGCTTACACATACCCCTTAAAATAACCTCTAAGGCACAAACACTTGCAGAATACATATGGATGCATAGCTAGGCTTCTAAAGGTCCCAGTGGTTACTAACCTAGTATGCATTTGTGAACCTATGAACATCAAAAAACAAGGTTATGGCTTTGTACAAGAAAGGACTACCCCAGATGGAGGAATTTAAGTATTCTGATGTCTTGCTCCATATGAGGCTAGAAGGGGTCAGGAGATTAACTAATGGACTGGTGTAGTAGCAGGAGTGATGTAGGCACATTTCTTTTCTAACATATGTAATCTGCATGTCAGCTTCATAGTGAATAATGTTTGAAAATACATTTATGATTCCAAATTATGGACCCTCCCAGATATCCCTGGATATATGCCCAGTACAATCCCCATTTTGAAATGCATACCGGCTATTCACAGAAATGTTTTGCATGGTAGGAGCATCACTTGATCTTTTTTTTCTTCATGCTGATTTTTGGTTGGGGGTAGTGGGGCTTTTTCAGCTCTATAATGCACTCACTGTATTCAGAAAGTGAGCTTATCTTGCCTTAATATCTTATATCAACAGTTGTTTGCATTCACTTTGGCATACTCAAGACTTTATTGTTAACTTTGAGAACCTCTGGACAAAGTATCTGAAACTTTCTTCCATTAACAGTTTCTGGTATGATTTCTGTGTTGTGGTTTAAAAACACTGCAACAAGTAGTTTATTTTTCTCTGAAAAATAGTGATTAATTATTTTAAAAGTGGGAGTCATTATAACTCCTTAAGAAAGTATGTTGATTTCAGTAGAATCAGGTTACCTTCATCTTCATCATGCAAAGTAAAATGTTATAAATTCTCATAGGTTTTTTTATACGTTGTTAGTTACTAAAGTAGAGACTGGTAATGTGCAACATTTTCATCAATTTGTTATGCTCTTTTATCTGTTTATAAAGGTAGTATGCATTGATGTTGATGACCTGCAGCATTATCACTGAGTGTAAAAATAAATTATTAGAATTCTGTCCTAGATGGCCATTGAGTAGCACCTGCACCTGCTGAAATTGGCTGGAACGCATCAAGAAACTTCAAAAACAGCTTATGAAATTACCTCTGACAGGAAATTCAAGAGTCTTACTTCAAATATGTAGTTGAGAAGGAAAGTTTTCTGTCAAATTTGTTTTCCTTACAACTTTGACTTGGACTGTTTTAGAAAATTAGTTCTGTAAAACATTCTCATAGACATCTCTCTTAAAAATTATGTTAACAGGTTTCATTGCCTAATCAAGAAGTTACATTGAAAACAGACAATCAAAATGAATTAGATATTCTGTAAGACAACAGTTTAAAACAGACTGAGATGCCAAAGCCCATGACTGAACATCAAAATATCAAAATACAGGATATGGAGATTGGATTTAATGATAATGATGGAAGAATGAAAGAGGAAGAATCTCATACTAAATTTAAATTAGAACAAAATCACTTGCCTGTGTAATACAATTGACAATTTAGAAAACAGAGAATGAAGGAACAGCATAGGATTAGTTGAATTGCCAGAAAAATGTGAAGTGGATGATATTATAGCCAGTATAACAACACTATTATCTGGAATAGAAAGAGTTCATGGAGTAGTAGAGAACCCTTTTCCATTTCAGCTCCTCCCACATCCATTGTGGTAAAATTTCTTTCATATTTTGATAACAGACTATTAAAACAGCACGGGCAAACTCACCAATAAAAATGGGTTAGAATGTAATCAAATTTGACAAGGACTGTGCTAAAAAAAGCTCTAGAAGAAAGAAAAGAATAACGTTATGAAACAATACTATTAAAGTCATTTGTTTTATCTTGCAAGGATACAAATATTTTTTCAATCTGGTCCTATAATTTGAATTCACTGAAATAATTCACTAAATTCACTAGGAGCAGCAATTTTACTCTTCCAATAACAGGTGAAATGGACTAGTTATACTGCTCCCTCCATTAAAAAGAGCTTAGGAAAAAGGGAAATAACTAGCCTGAAGCCACACTTCTCCACAAAAGATTAAAAAAGGCATAACACAAACTTTAAATGTAATGGGAAGTGACTTGTATAAATGGTACTGTAACAAAAATATATTCCCACTTTGATGCAGAGTGCAAGCCACTGCAAACAGATCCTTTGGTAGACAGCAATGTCTATGGTTTTCATATGGTATTGATCATTTAATTCACTCAGTTACACTGTGTGTGAGTCATGGAAAGTGGCTGATGATCTTCACTTTGACTTTTAGACTTGTGACTGAAGATGGGGAAAATAAGTAGTGCTGTGGGTAAACTAACTGTAATTGTACATCTTTTAGAAAAGCCTGTATATATAAACAATTTCAGAAATAATACCTTATATAATGGTATCAGGTTGCAGGTGTAGCCAAGAGGTGCAGGAATCCTGCCATGAGCATGTATAAATAATGCCTAAGGAAGAGTCTCTGTATAAGAAAAGATTTCATAGAGAATTTGTATTGTTTTCAGACAAACACAAGCTGCAACTTGTGATGAAAGCATTTAAATTTATAATCACCCCTTTGCACCTGACAACCTTCTTTTCTACTACTGCAGGTCATTTGCAGCATGGCCATTATACATACAAGCCATGCACATACACCACAGAACTGAAAGGTTGGAAGTGGAATGGGCATAGGGAGACATACCTCTCAGTTCTGTGGATAATATAACTCCCTTGACATCCTATCACCCTTATCATTAGAAGCTATTGTCATATTTATAGCTTTTATTGGGAGTCTGTGATGGTACATGTGCCTTGGGATACATTTCTCCAACTCCTCCCACCCAGGATGAAGCAAACAGGCAGTACTTCATCATTCCTGTCCCTAAGTGACTTGCTCCTTCAGAGCCCTGGCTGCTAAATAAACCTTGATCATGTGCTTACTATCAAGACTTCTTCTGCCTGTGCCACATAACCAGCACAAGAACATCTAATTTACAAGGCAACTTCTGGAACTGTTTTCAAGATGGTAGGTTAAGAATTTTATTTAATAGGTCATAGGTTCATGGGAGATTACTAGGCTAAGCCCTTTCAGGCCTAGCCAATATAACCTGAGTTTGCCCACTATATAGACCCTAGGGGCAAAAGGATAGCATGGGCTTGTGCCTATACCTTGAGTATCTTAAAGATTGCCCCTGTCCATAAGGGACATAAGCAGGTGTGAATTTGTGATTTGTCATCCATTGATCCAAACTGCATTTGAAGAGAGCCAGGGAAAGGCTCTGTTTAATGTGAATAGGAAGCCTATTCCAAAGAAGTAGAAATCTATGAGACAAATATCTGTCTCTCCAGCATGTTTTGTTTGTGTCACTGACTAAGTTTAGATCCCTAGATTGGGTGACCCACATGCTGTTTGACTTGTGGATGTGTAGCAACTCCATCAGGTCTGGATTTGTGAGTGCCTTGTAGATCAAGCATAGTTCACACTTTAATAGTCAAGTACTGGTAGAAAGCAATACTGGTACTCTATTCCTGTTGTCAAAGAAATACAGAACTCCATTCTTGACATTTCAGTTCACTTTCATTACCACTGGTCAGCTTCACCAACAGATAAGGGTTTCCTAGAACAACACTACAATGAATTTTTGTACCATTTAGAGAGTGGGCAGAAGTGTCCATATTCACTGTTCTGCACAAAAGGATCCACAAACTAATTTATGCATTTGTGTGTTGGTTTATTTACTTTATTTTAATTTGCATATATTAACAAAGCATTCTGATAAGGAGTACTTATTTTACACATACAACCCTAACTACAATTGGTAAGGGAAGTCTAACATATTTACAGTAGATAGTTCCACAGTTTATTTATTTCATGTGTTTTATGGTAACATGCAATACCAATTACAACTACATAAACTTAGTATATTGTTCAAAGGGTGCATTCTACTACTTTTATGAATTTCACAAGTATTTATTAAAATGAGTGTAATTGGACTTTTATTTTATTTACGATTTATTTTTGTTTACACATTGTTGACCAGGTTAGTCCCTCTTGGCAAGCATTCACTTACTAGAATAGACCTAACGTGGTAATGATACTGAGTAGGGGAATTGTGGCCAGGGCACCAGGGAACTTCCCCTACTTGTCATTGTTGTGACTGAGAACCATTTTGTAGGAGCACTTCCTGTTTCCGTTCCAGGTGCAGAGGTGGCCAGAGAAACAGGGAAGCAAATGGAGAGAAATGAAGGAGAAAGCAAATATCATGAGGGGAAAAATGTGTGCAGGACTCTGAGGAACTGTTTCAAAGAAATCTGATTGATGAAGATGACTCAGCAAATGATGTATATGTAACTACAACCCTCTGGTTGGGAGGGTGCTGGTATGATTTACTTAAAGAAATGGTGATACAGAGTGATACAGAAAATGAAGGAGATGTTTCCTGGGGAGACATTACAGAGAAAAGAAAGGAGGATGCAGAGACAATTCTGAAGAATAGTGGTGAGTTGTAAAAGAAAACATATGCACAGAAAGTAAAAGAAGGCAAAAGTGGATTAGGAGAAGAAAGTATGTGGTAAGGATTCAAAGTAAAGAAGACAAAGAAATGGACAGGTATGAAGTGCAGGACAATGTAATAGCTCCTTTGGGTGTAAAAGCACATGAGGTAAGAACATTTATTCTTATTAACAAAAAGACATTTTATGACATTATATTTGAGACTGTTTTTTCAATGGAAATATTTCTTGGAGAATATGAAAGAAAGAAAGACTGTTACCCATGGAATTGTTATGTGATAAAATCATTTAACAGGGAAACAAAAAAGATTCATGTACAAATTTGAACAGAGGTAGAAAGAGACTTTGAAATGGCATTTGAAAGCTTTATGTTAAGAACTACTGGACATTGCAAATGTTTATGACAAAAAGGGTTTATGGACTGGTGACTGGGATTGTAATATTGTGTTAAAAATAGAAAGAGAAAAAAATTATACATATGTCAAGCATGATAAATGTGGAAGGGAATAGGGTGTTGTTACATACTGGCAACAATCCATAACATATTTTTGTGAAAAATAAGGACATTTGATAAGTAACTGTGACAAAATAAAATGTATTTGTGGGAAATGGGACATGATGCAAAAAAATATGAATTGAAATGTCATAAATGTAACAAAACTGGGCATTTATACCTGGATTGCAAAAATGAAAATAACAGTAAGGAAAAGGTAAAAGAAAAAGAAAAAATAAAGAGAACAAATTCAGATGTAGTAGAAATAGAGGAAAAACTCGATGAGTGAAAAATAATAAATAGGACATAGAAGAAGGTTCTGAAGTAAGTGATGAAGAAGACATAAACTGGGAGGTAGTAAAAGGGAAAAAAATAATTATATTGCTAAAAGGGTAAAAGACAGAAAAAAAGAAAATTTAAAGGGATAAGTACAAAAGATACAATAGGAACTGGATGAAAAAAGAATATTTACAATTAAGCATTGAGGCTTGGTATAATGGTTAAAGTGCTTTATTCACAGACACAAGGTACAGAGTTTGTGCTCACCTTTAGAAAGAAAACTGGTTAGGCTTAGAATGGCCTAATAAGAAAGCTAGTCCAGTAATTAGCTATGAAAGTATGAAACCATGAATCTAAAGAAAATGGAAAATGAAAATTTTAGAGTGCTTTCTGTAACTGTGAATAGTATTACAATTATCATAAGAAGAATAGGAATTTTGGAGTGGTGTAATACATATGATGTAGATGTAATTATACTAGAAGACACAAGCCTTTTAACAAATGAAGAAAGATTACAAACAGACAAACTATGAGGAGGAAAACTAATCTGGACATTTGGGAATTGAGAGATGTTCTGGAATAGCTCTATTCTGTAGAAATACAGTAAATATATTAGATGTAACTTCAGCAAAAAATGGAAGATTAACCATTGTGGATTTAAAATGGAAAGAACAAGCCTATAGAATTATAACACTGCATGCTTATACTAACCATAAAGAAATGGAAAACTTATTTCATCAGATTTTAGACTATGTAGTGATAAATATGAACATTATAAAACAGGAGACTTTAATTATGATTTAAGAGGGAAGCGTAAAAAGAGAAGAAATTATATAATAAAAATGTTAGAAGTTATAAGAAGCTATAGTAAGTTAAAACTTTGGAACAAAAATTCATGGACTTACAAAAGGGATATGTATAGAATTGAAATAGATTATTTTATACTATCAGATGGTTTCGTTACAGGAGAAGGGGTAGTTGAAACAAGATTTTCTGATCATCTTTCAATATGGCTAGAGAAACAAAAATGAGGAATATATAAAAATAGGCAAAGGAATAAAAAGGATAAATGAGAAAGCACAGAATGAAGAAGGAAAGAGATTGGTAATACAGTCATGGAAAGATCATATTACTATGAGAATATTTTAAAAAATTGGTCTGAATGGTGGATGATATTAAAGGAAAAATAAAAAAAAATGTTTTTTACAGTGGCAATATCATGTGAGAAAAGTACGGAAAGAAAAAATATAAAAGAACATGTAGTAATGCATTAGACAATTTAGAACATAATGATAGAAATTGCTTTGACAAAAAAAATTATTTGAAAGAAATAAAGAAAAAATACAAGAATTGTTATATCTTCTTCTCTTTCGGCTGTTCCCATTAGGGGTTGCCACAGCGGGTCATCTGTTTCCATTTCTTCCTGTCCTCTGCATCTTGCTCTGTCACACCAACCACCTGCATGTACTCTCTCACCACATCCATAAACCTTATCTTAGGCCTTCCTCTTTTACTCTTACCTGGCAGCTCCATCCTTAGCATCCCTTTCCCAATATACCCAGCATCCCTACTCAGCACGTGTCCAAACCAATGCAATCTCGCCTCTCTGACTTTATCTCCAAACTGTCCAACCTGAGCTGACCCTCTAATATACTAATTCCTAATCCTCTACATCCTTGTCACACTCAGTGCAAATCTTAACATCTTTAACTCTGCAACTTCCAGCTCTGACTCCTGCCTTTTTGTCAATGCCACCATCTCCAACGCATACAACATAGCTGGTCTCACTACCCTGTTGCAGACCTTCCCTTTCACTCTTACTGGTACCCGTCTGTCACAAATCACTCCTGACACTCTTCTCCACCCATTGCACCCTGCCTGTACTCTCTTCTTCACTTCTCTTCCAGACTCACCATTACTCTGAACTGTTGATCCCAAGTACTTAAACTCATCCACATTCGCCAACTCTACTCTCTGCACCCTCACCATTCCTCTGTCCTCCCTCTCATTCACACATATATATTCTGTCTTAATCCTGCTGACCTTCATTTCTCTCCTCTCTAGAGCATATCTCCACCTCTCCAGGGTCTCCTCAACCTGGTCCCTACTCTCACTACAGATCACAATGTCATTTGCAAACATCATAGTCCATGGAGCCTCCTGTCTGATCTCGTCTATCAACCTGTCCATCACCATTGCAAATAAGAAAGGGCTCAGAGCTGATCCTTGATGTAATCTCACCTCCACCTTAAACGCATCTGCCACTCCCACTGCAGACTTCACCACTGTCACACTACTGTCGTACATGTCCTGTACCATTCTTACATACTTCTCTGCCACTCCCGATTTCCTTGTACAATACCACAGCTCCTCTCTAGGCACCCTATCATATGCTTTCTCCAAGTCCACAAAGACACAATGCAACTCCTTCTGACCTTCTCTATACGTCTCCATCAACACTCTCAGAGCAAACATTGCATCTGTAGTGCTCTTTCCTGGCATGAAACCATACTGCTGATCACTAATCCTCACCTCCCTTCTTAACCTAGCTTCCACTACTCTTTCCCATAACTTCAAGCTGTGACTGATCAGTTTTATCCCTCTGTAGTTACTACAGCTCTGCACATCACCCTTATTCTTAAAAATAGGTACCAAAACACTTTTTCTCCACTCCTCAGACATTCTCTGACTTTCCAAGATTTCATTAAAAAATCTGGTAAAAAACTCCACTGCCATTTTGCCTAAGCACCTCCACGCTTCCACTGGTATGTCATCTGGATCTGGACAAAGAATTGTTATATAAACAAAGATATTTTTGCAAGGAAAAAAAGAAGAAGTATTGAGTAACTTAAGCAGATCAATAAAGGAAGATGGTAGTATAATGAGAAAAATAAAAAATGTAAAATAAAAAATAGGAAAAAATCAAGAAAAGATTATGAATAGTGTAGTACAATATGTACAAGAAACATTTAAAGAAAAGAGAAGGTGGTGAAAAAAATGTGGAAAGTAAAAAAGTTAGCAGAAAAAGAGAATATAGAGTTGGAAAAGGAGATTTTCTTTAAATGAGCTAGATAAAGTATTAGGACAAGTAAATATAGATTTGACTGCAGGCCTAGATGGAATAGGGTATTAAATGTATACAAATTTAAGGAATTGGCAAAAATATGTTTTTTAAAGATTTTGAATGAATGGTTAAATTAAGGTCTTATATATAAAGAATTATATAGTGGAATACTTAAATTCATATGGAAGAAGGAAGATAGAAGAGAATTAAAAAAACTGGAGACCAATAGTATTGAATAATGATTATAAGATCCTTATAAAAATAATACAAAAGAAATTTGAAAATAAAATGGGAAATATTATGGAATATAGCATATATATTATAAAGGGGAAGGGTTGTCAAGAATTTTTAATGATAGAGAACTTGTGGGTGATATTATGAAGACAAAAGAAGAAGCTAAAATCATGATAAGAGACCTTAATAAGGCATTTGACACAATTAGGCATTAACCCTTATATCCGCGGTGGTGGTGCTGCGGTAGCGTTTTTGCCTCATAGTAAGACGCTGTCCGGTTCGATTCTCAGCTAGAGCATCTTCTGCATGGAGACATGCGTGAATGGGCGTACCTTTGTTGAAAGTTGTGTCAGGGCTGGCAACTCGGCACGTAAAAATCAACTGCCAATCATTAGTGGACCGGAGTTCCGCTGTGGCGACCCCTAACTGGGAAAAGCCGAAAGACACAACAAGGCATTAACCCTTATGGGCAATAATGAAAGAATATAATATAAGTGAGAAAGTTAAGAAATTATATATGTCTGCATATAGTAATACTAAAGTAAAAATACTTGTAAATGGCTGGTGAAGCCAAGAGGTACATATGAAGAGTGGTGTAAGAGAGGGATGTCCAATGAGCTATACACTCTTTGCATTAGTTATGAATGTGATAGTATGTGAAATAAATTGCATAATGAAAGAGATGATGCACATAACACCTGAAAGGTTTAGAATTCCAGTTCTGTTAACATATGCAGATGACATTATAATTGATAAAAAATAAATTTGGATAAAATAAATTATACTTTACACAAATGAGTGTTTAGAGATGACAGGTATGGCTTTATATAAAAGAGAAAAGTAAAGGGTTAGGTTATGTAGTAAAGATCTGGGGTATATATTATACAAGGAATGCAATTTCTGTGTTAGGTATAAAATTTGGTAATAAAGACATAGCTAGAATTCAATGGGAAAAACAATAAAAGAAAAAAAGCAAACATGTTTTTTCTGGAGAACATATAAATTATCATTCAGAAAAAAATGGTGGAAAAAATAGCATACTTAGCAAGTGTATTTATGTTGCCAACAGTATTTGAAAAATAATTATTGCAAATATTTTTTTCCATTTATATGGGTTTGTAGATTAAACCCAGTAAAAAGAGGAGTTATATATGTAAATAAATAAGAAAGAGGTTTAGGGCTCATCAAGCCAGTGGTATATGCTGCTTTATTAAATTTGTAAAAAGTGCTAAAGTGAATTAATGAAAAAGATGAGAGATTAGTAGTAAAGCTGTATAAATATAAGTATGATAAATTTTGGGGTATGGTAAAAGAAAGAGTAAAAGAGAAAAATAATGTATAAATGAAGAAATAAAATGTTACCAAGAAAAAATATTTTGTGGAAAATAAAAATTGATGATATAGAAAAAAAGATAGGAAAGTATGGGACAAAAATAAAACAGTGCTGTTAGAAAAATATATATTAGTAATATGCATGCTTAATGCTTAGTGCATTCGAGGTTTAAAAGGGTTAATACATTTATTCTGTTCACACTGCATGAATCTGCACAGCTATTAGAAACTTAACAAGAAGCATTTTTCTGCTAATGTCAGCAAATAACAAGAAATGTTTCATTTCTACTAGTGTCATGAGACTTAACAAAGAGTTATTGATTTTCTGCTTATGCCATGAGAAACTACACAGCTACTAGAAGTTTTGATAAGGAACACAATGGATGCTTGAAAGTATAAACTGTAGTCAGCATTACTTGTACCTAAGCTAGAAATGTACCTTGAATCTAGGCAAAATTTAACACATATATTAGAACTGCACAATTGAAGAATTGAAAGTTTGTGGTGGGCTAAAATAAGCCCAAAGGCAAGGTTGTTTTTCTCAAATGTTTTGTAAATCAGCAGTTATTCTCAACTAGTCAGCAATTAGTCTAGTAACATTTTCTGTAGAACAATACAGAAAGCTGTGTCTAACTACGTCAGCAATAGAAGTAACATTTCTGTGTAACATGGAAAGAACTGTATAAAAATGCCATACCAATTATTAATGTCCAGACAAACCATTCTGCCAGCATGCTTTGTCTCCTTGCTGCAAGTTAATAAAGGGTGCCTTACCTAAACCTTACGTGAATTGGTCTTTGAAGTTTTTTCCTTTGACAGATTGGTCCTTCGGACCGGAACCCTCTCTTCATCTCGGATCAGACGGGCCAGGTGGTTGAAACCGTACAGGGAAGAAACCAAATCGGTTCTTCTTATTTGAAAAGCCCTCCGACTGAATTGTCTTTCAAAAGAGGACAGCCACTTTCTGATCTACGACTGAAGGACGGGTCTCCGCGAATCAGGTGATCAATCACGTAGGCTCAGGTAAGGTGAATCTACTTTTTCCTGTTTTCTGTTTTAGATCAGGGACTAGATTTGTATTGTTTTTGTCAAGACTGTATTTTTGCTTACAAGTCAAGGACAGAAAAGATTACTGTCTTGTCATAGATAAGGAGAAACAGAATAAGTAGGCAGTCATTCTGAAGAGACTATAACAAAATCCGTGGTACCGCGTTAAAAAAATAAGAGGTTACGTAACGGTCAAAAGGGTAGAACAAAATGGGTAATAATTGCACAAAAAGACCCCAAAATCCGCCGTTAACAGAAGACACAAAATACATGCAGTTGCAGCGCGCCGACTATATTAAATATTATTCAAAATGGGTTAATAAATATGAATTCGATGGAAAATTAGAAAAATCCTCGCTTATCAAACTTGTCAAACAGCTCAAAACTGATTCCAAAGGTCTGGTAAAAAAGCAACGTAAATTAGGAATTCCTCAGGCACACAGGTGGATTGAGGAAGTAAACCTTAGGGAACAAAAGAACAAAAATTCAAAAGCAATGTTTTTAGATAAGGAGGACAATAACTTAGTAATAGCATCAGCACCTCCGCCTCCCTTACCAGAATATGAAGCAAGTGAACAGGTTAGTCCACCCCCACAATATCCTGTGGTCACTGAAGAAAGAGGCATTATGAAAATAAAACCGTATATTAGAGATCCCATTGGGACCAGGTCTCGAACAAGGGCAGGTAACTCAAATGAAGGCATCGAATTATATCAAATGGTTAAGAATTCACAATCTATGAGTGAAGAAGAAATATGCCCACTTATAGAAGTACCCAATCCTCAGGCAGGACAAGATAATCAGGACCCAACTATTTTAGTGTATAGACCTTGGACCCCGGAAGATATCCGGAAAGCCACTGAGGGAATTCCCCATCCGAAAGTTAATTTTAGAAAATTTTTAGAAGATTTGCAAGGAATGAGGCTGAGTTATAACCTAAACAGAGAAGAAGTAGAAAAAGTAGTTAGACAAATTGTGGGGCCAGATTGGCACATGATTAGTGGCAACTGGAATCCCCATGATGCTGCACAAAGACCCCTCCCACATAGCAGCGCAGAATTAGACAGAGTAAAAGGTCTTACAGATCGCATCTCTGAAAAATGGAAGCCTAGGGCAGACTGGACTTGCATTAATCAATGCATCCAACAAGAAGGTGAAACTATTGACCGGTATTATACCAGACTATTAGAATGTTTTAACAACCACTGTGGAATGCAGGTTCCTGAAGATCAAACACAAGATTCCCCATATGAACAGCAGTTAAAGAATGCATTTTTAAAGGGCAGTATTGCACCTATAAGCAGTTTTATTACAAAACACATGGTAGACCATCGTACAAGCTGGTTACAGTCATTACTTGAATATGCTAGGCATACCGAAAGGCATTTTAATAGCAAAAAGAAAAAGAAAGCTCAAGTATTTTCTGTAGAAGATGGAGCAGAAGTTTATGTAGTACAGTCCGGGAAAAAGGGCAAGAAAAATGCACAGGGAAACAAACAATCTGATCATCAATCAGAGGACTTTGAAGGGCAGAAGAAAAGGGGAGAGTGTTTTAAATGCGGTAAAAAGGGACATTTGGCAAGGGATTGCAAGAAAAACAAGAAGGCAACAACGGAAGAGAAGGAGGGTGAGGACTGACTATATGGTAGTCAGGAATCACTAGAAGGGGCCAGCAAAGAAAAGACAAATGAAAATGTGATAGAGGGAGTAGAGGATGTGACAGAAGAGATAGGGGAAGTGCAAGAAGTTAGTGACAATGAAGAAAATAAAATATTAGATCTAGCTTTATTGAGCTTGGAGCTCTATTTAGCAGACATGAAACCAGAAGTTACACTCTTGGTAGAAGGGAGGCAAGTCAAATTCTTGTGTGACTCAGGGGCATCACAAACCCTGATACATCCCACCAAACTGCCAGAAAACACGGAGTCACCTGATTACATACTGGTAAAAGCAGCTAATGGACAGCTGTATCGGGAGCCCCTCTCCCGTAATATTGCAATAACTGATCCAGTTTCAGGATTGACACAGAAAAGCAAAATTGTTGTTTCTGCAAAATGCCCAATAAACCTCTTGGACAGAGACCTCATGCAACTATTCGGTATAGCAGTAGTCCCAACCATGCAGGGTATGGAAGCACAGCGACAAATTGATACCTTTGCAGTGCAATCGGAGGGTGAAATGTTTTATTGGTACAGCCAGGACTTGGTTACGACTGGTCCAGGGACTGTGTCCAAAAAATTAATGAATGTAGCCATCAGCAAGTTCCCCTCCCTTGACATTGATAAGCAACACCTGTTGCACTGTACCCTGTATTATTGTAACACACCAGGACCTGATAAGGAATATGAGCAAGGATTGTTTAAAAATCATGCAAACAGATTGATATTACGTAACCTGTACTGGGACACAGAAGGGAACAGTGTAGCCAGCTGTTCATTGCCCCAGGAGTTCTTTACACTTTATAAATCTAATCGATTACCACATGTTAGCTTAACCAAGAACAAAAATATAGAATGGGAAGACCTAGGAGAAAAAGTCACGAGATGGGAGAAGCAGACAGAATTAGAACTGTCAGAACAGGGAATACAAATACAGAAGTCGAATTGGATAACTCAGATCCACCCAGCCGTGCACTTGCAGTCTAGCAAGGACAGCTGATTAGCACTCCTATTAAAGTAGGAAGAGAATGCCTTACAAAATATACCAGAGAATCTCTGGTCAACAGGAAAATCAGATGTAGGACTTATTCATACAGCGGGACCAGTAACTATCACGCCAAAGTCAGCATTCAGACCACAAAAAAGACAGTATCCCTTAAGAAAAGATGCAGAGGCAGGGATAAAGCCTATTATAGCAGCCTTACTTAAAGGAGGGATACTAGTAGAATCTCCCGATTCACCATGTAACACACCCTTATTTCCAGTTAAAAAAGCAAATGGAGAATGGCGTATGGTCCAAGATTACAAGCTGTAAAGATGCAGTAATACCAAGGGCACTTACGGTGCAAGACCCACACACCCTGTTGAATGATTTAAAACCTCAACAGAAGTATGTTTCTGTGGTAGACATCAGCAATGCATTCTTTTCGATACCGATACACCCTGACAGCCAGTATTGGTTTACATTCACATTTCAGGGGAAAAGGTATACATATACGCGACTACCACAGAGGTATTGTGAAAGTCCAACAATATTCTCACAAGAAATGGCAAGCAACTTGGTGGGATTCACCCCACCAAGAGGCAGTCAGATTTTACTTTATGTTGATGACATCTTGCTGACGGCCCCCACCCAGCAAGATTGTAAAGAAGATATCATAGTGCTATTACGATTCTTAGCCGCTGAAAGACATAAGGTAAATAAAAGTAAACTGCAGCTTTGGAAAAAACAAGTCAAATACCTGGGATATGTAATATCCAAGGAAGGTAGAACATTAGATGAGGACAGAAAAGTAGCAATTTTGCAAGCACCAAAACCCACTACCAAGAAGGAAATGATGTCCTTCCTGGGTACAACTAATTTTTGCCGGAGCTGGATTCCAAACTATGCTTTGGAATCTGCACCGCTAACTGACCTCATATATAAGAAGCCTATGGCAGCACAGGATTTGTTACAATGGACACCAGAGGCAGAATCTGCTCTCTGCAAACTGAAACAGTTAATAGCATCCTCATTAGTTCTAGGATTACCAAATTATCATAAACGTTTTTTCCAAACTGTAGATTGTAAGCAAGGTTATATGACATCAGTGCTGACACAACAGCATGGGGATAAGCAACGCCCCATTGCTTACTATTCATCACAACTAGATCCAGTGGCACGGTCCTTACCCCACTGTGTACAAGCAGTAGTTGCAGCTGCAATGGCAGTACAGGCTTCGGCCTCAGTAGTCTTATTCCACCCTCTCACTTTGAGAGTGCCTCATGCAGTTGCAATTATTTTACTACAAGAAAAGGTGGTATATCTTTCCCCTGCTAGGCATCTTTCCTGTATTACTATATTGTTGAGCCAACCTCACATGACAATTGAGTGATGCACAACTTTGAACCCTTCTACTCTGCTCCCAACCCCTGCAGACGGCACGCCACACCACTGCCTGCAGGTAATTGAGCAAAAGACACTACCTAGAGAAGATCTCATGGATGTCCCCTTGGATGATGCCAAGGTGACATACTACGTGGATGGTTCATGCAAAAGGGGTCCTGCAGGACAGAACCTAGAAGAATATGCAGTAGTTTCTGACAGTGAGATTATAGAAGCAAAACCTTTACCACACAACTTATCTGCACAGGCAGCAGAATTGATTGCCTTGACACGGGCATGTACCTTAGAAAAGGGTAAATGTGTAAACATTTTTACTGAGAGCCAGTACGCTTTTTCTACTGTACATGTTTTTGCACAACAGTGGAAAAACCGAGGAATGATAACATCTACTGGCAAACCTATAAATCATGCACAGTTTATTTTAGATCTTTTAGAATCTATTGTTACCTCAGAAAATAGCCATTTGTAAATGCACAGCTCACACCAAGCAACAAGATAGGATTTCAAAAGGTAATGCGAGACCTGATACAGCTGCAAAACAAGCAGCTACAGAAGTATTTCTTTTAAATGAGGAACTACAACCCTCTGAGATTTTAGACTTAGAAATGTTAAAAACAATGCAGACACTCACTAAGCAAGCTGAAAAACAAAGATGGGTAAAACGAGGAGCAATTCTCGAAAAGGGGCTGTACATCTCTAAAGAAGGGAAACCGATACTACCATCTAATTTGTTTAGATATGCAGCTTTGTTGAGCCATGGGCAGTGCCATGTCTCAACAGGGGGGATGGTACAGCTGGTGAACCAGGTGTTCACAATGTACGGATTTACAAACTACTCTAAACAATTCTGTTTGACGTGTCAAATTTGCAACAAACATCATGCACAAGGGGTGTTAAAGCCCAAGCAAGGGAGTTTCCCTACACCACCATATCCGTTTCACACTATCTGTATGGATTTCATAGAATTGAACAAATGTGAAAATAAGAAGTATTGTCTTGTCATTGTAGATATGTTTTCCAGATGGGTGGAAGCCTTTCCAACCAAAAATCCAGATGCAGCCACGGTGGCAAAAGTACTTGTCAAAGAAATCATCCCTAGATTCGGCTTTCCGGAAAGGATCTACGGTGACAATGGTACACACTTTGTAAACCAAGCCATACAGCAGTTAAGTAAGCATTTTGGTATTTCTTTAAAAAAACATTGTGCATACCACCCGCAATCTGCAGGGCTAGTTGAAAGGCATAATGGTATATTAAAAAACAAATTGAGAAAGTTAATAGCTGAGACAGGAAAGAATTGGCTATATTGTTTGCCCCTGGCGCTGTTGAGCATGAGAACTGTTCCAACTGCAAAAGGATTGACTCCTTTTGAAAAACTATTTAGAAGGGCTTATTATACAACCCAGTGGAAACTTCTCATGTCCTCAGACCAGGAAGCTGATTTTACACTAGCTGAATATATGAAGAAAGTCATGAATTCTAAACATCTGTTGCAGTCAAATTCTGTTTCAGATAGAAAACAAACCAAGACATCAGAGGTGGTAGTGACACCCGTGGACTGGGTGTGGATAAAAGCCATAAAGAAGAAGAATTGGTCGTCACCAAGGTGGGAAGGTCCATACCAGTGCTTCTTTCGACACCCACTACAGCCAAGATAGCAGAGCAAGCTTCGTGGATCCACCTGACACACTGCAAACTAGTTAAAAACTTTGAACTGGACAAAAATCTTACCTCTCCATCGGGGCCCTCAACACAAAGTCTGGCTACAAAGGGGGGTCAGATCAATAGGACTGATCCATCTCAACCCCAATGAAGAAACCATCAGTGCTGAAGGTCCTATTAGGGCAGAGAGTAAGAACACATGTCTGAAATAAAGATGACAGGATCCAGTAAGATCCAGATGTTCCTATTCGGAAGAGTCGGAGAAAACAGGAATGCAGAACAACCGTTTCCTCGGAAGTATTGCATAATCATCCTGTTGACTGTACTAGTGACAATAATCTTTTTGTTGTGGCCATTCCTTTTCCCAGCCACACAAACTGAACTGAATAAGTGTGGAGAGTTGCATGTAGAGTGGCACCCAAACTTCAACACTTACCAGGCAATCAAATATGTGTATGCTGAGACCTTCAATGTTTCAAATTGCTGGATTTGCACAGCTCTGCCAACAGCATACGGGGGTTATTGTTAACTTCAGTCCCCCTAGGAGCCAACAAGACCTGGGAAAACTTAGTCTATGATACATCAGATGTCACATCACAAGATAAAGTAGTATTGCACTTGTCTGTTCGACAGAAGGGGACTGTGTGTTTTTACAAAAATGATACAGTTCAGGTGGGTTGGAGCAATTGCAATGTGACTGTTCCCTATAGATGCTACAATAAAACTGACAACACAGTTTCCTATTGCAACACAAGCAATGATTCATTTTTTGAACTGATGCATAGGACAACTGATGAAGTAAAACATAATGCTGACCTCTATAAACAACTGATTATAGTTGACAAAAAATGTTTCATCCAGAGCCAGGACATAGTAAAGTTACTACCAAAGTAGAAGATTGCTACTTTGTATGTGGTAGGAAAGCATATAAGTGGTTACCTGAAAATTGGTCCAGCAGTTGTTATTTGGGGTACCTGGTTCCGGCCATATGACACACAGCAGTTTTACCTCAGGGGGAAATTCGTAATGTTCGACGAGAAATCAAAAAAAACCTGTCAACCCAGTGGGGCAAATCAATGCGGGCTGGAAAAACCATCGTGCTGTGAACCTAGGGAAAAATGGACTGTCACATATGGACTTAGGTGATACCATCATCTCGTGGGCAGGTGTATTGCCAGCATATGGAGCAACAAAATCAATCTGGAAACTGAGGAAAACTGTCTAAACTTCTCAAAATAATGAGCAATGCAACCTTTTCTGCTCTAGAATTGGTGACTGATGAACTGACTGCCATGAGAACTGTAGTGCTTCAAAACCGCATGGCTCTTGACTTCACCCTAGCGGTGAGAGGAGGTACTTGCGCTTTTATCCAGGAAGAGTGCTGTTCATATATTCCTGACCACAAACACGAGATAGACAATCACCTTGAGGTAATTCAGCAGGTGTTGGCTATGACCAAGCCAGGACCAAATCCATTGATGGACTTTTTCCAGAGATTGTTTGGGGGTGTGGGGCAGTATCCTAATGAACATCCTGATTGCCATCTGTGTAGGAATGATCCTGCTGGTGGTATGTGTGTGCTGCTGCATCCCCTGCATGAAAAGACTGATTAAAGACTTTATAGACATGTCACTTTCAGAAACCTTATACCAAGGTGCTGAACTTGAAGAATTGTTGAAAAATTGAAAATGCTTTCATAAGTTTAAACTGAATGACTCTCTTAACTGCAAAGTAGGGGAAGAACAAAAAAAACTGTTTATGCTTATTTTGAAAGTAGAATAAAAGTATTAAAAGGGGGGAAATGTTAGAAAAATATGTATTAGTAATATGCATGCTTAATGCTTAGTGCATTCAAGGTTTAAAAGGGTTCTAACATTTATTCTGTTCACACTGCATGAATCTGCACAGCTATTAGAAACTTAACAAGAAGCATTTGATTTCTGCTAATGTCAGCAAATAACAAGAAGTGTTTCATTTCTACTAGCGTCATGAGACTTAAAGAGTTATTTATTTTCTGCTTATGCCATGAGAAAGTACACAGCTACTAGAAGCTTTGATAAGGAACACAATGGATGCTTGAAAGTATAAACTGTAGTCAGCATTACTTGTACCTAAGCTAGAAATGTACCTTGAATCTTGGCAAAATGTAACACATATATTAGAACTGCACAATTGAAGAACTGAAAGTTTGTGGTGGGCTAAAATCAGCCCCAAGGCCAGGTTGGTTTTCTCAAATGTTTTGTAAATCAGCAGTTATTCTCAACTAGTCAGCAATTAGGCTAGTAACATTTTCTGTAGAACAATACAGAAAGCTGTGTCTAACTATGTCAGCAATAGAAGTAACATTTCTGTGTAACATGGAAAGAACTGCATAAAAATGCCATACTAATTATTAATGTCCAGACAAACCATTCTGCCAGCATGCTTTGTCTCCTTGCTGCAAGTTAATAAAGGGTGCCTTACTTGAACCTTACGTGAATTGGTCTTTGAAGTTTTTTCCTTTGACAATTACTATGTAAAACCATGGGAAAATCTAACAGATGAAGAATTAAAGCTATAAAAATAGGAAGCAAATGGTGTAATCAGAAAGTCAAATGTCAAGATTTTTTTGTTGAGACTAGTAATAGATAAATTGCCAGTAAAAAGGTATATGCCATATAAAAAGAAAAGTGATATAATATGTTTACATTGTCAAGAAGAAACTACAGAATATGTGTTTTTGAAATGTAAAAGAGTAAAATGCTATGGAGAAAACTATGTAAAGAACATTTTTTTGAAGATATAAAAGAAGTGGATAAAATAAACATGGAGATGATTAAATATGGATATTATCAAAATAGAAGTAAAGAATATGTTAAAAATAGATTAAAAAGTTATTTAATGTTACATGGGCTATATGGAATAAAAGAATAAATGAAATTATGTTTAATGGTAAATGGATTTTAGGAACAATATTAAGTAAAACCAGATGGTGGTTATGGAAAAAGGAGTGGGGGTCTAATAAGGATGAAAATTTTGCATGATTGTATAGGAAATTATACATTTGTGTAAACAGATTTATATATTGATATATTTGTACATATGTAAATATTTTGTAAATAAAAGATATTTTATATAAATAAAGGACCCCTACTCTATTTAAGTGCTGTGGGATCTTCTGCATCCACCTGAGCTATCAATAACTTGGGCAGATTGAGATTTGGTTTAATATCTAAAAATGGCAAAACGCTGCAAATACCAAAAAGATGCCAATCCTTGTTGAAGTCCCAAAGAAACCACAGCTTGAACAAGCGAGTAAAAAAGTACACTTTAATCCACACAAATACTGGAACACGAACAGTTCTTCTCAGGTTAACACAGCCTTGAAACAGCCTTAAAACAACATGTAGTTCCTCCCTGGTTAAGCGCTTTCATCTGCAGGAAAGGCAGATTTCATCAGAACCACAAACATACTACTCAACAGCTTTTTATAGTTGATTTTGGCGCCAAAAATTCATTGGGTGTAAACAATATCCCTAACCAATCAATTCTATTGCCTAAATAATTAACTATGAATATCTAAAAACTGCTAGTTACAAGTCTTATGAATATGCTAAAAATACTCTAGAATTTATTCATGAAACTGTTCATGAAAATGTTTTTTAGAAAAACATGAGGAATTTCTAAGAAATTTCAAGGAAATTGCATAGTGAAATAATGTATATACATAGAAAAGTAAATAAATAAATGTACATAGGAAAAATACTTTAAAAAATGTACATAAGAAAATAGTTACTTTAAAATCCTTCAAAATATGGACCAACAAATGCCTATACATACATATAGTACTAAAATACTAAATTCATTCCATTAATAAAAATAGTTTGATGCTAATGTGGTCATTTAATCCAGGACTACTAGTGGCATCACAATACATTTGCCATTTACTTTCTAATAGTCCTAGAAAAACTTTCCAATTACCCTCACAATTTTTAAAATCAATGTGGTCAATGATACTAAAAACAAAAGTATGTTCCTGCCCTTTTTCAAAAACATGTTTACTGAGCGCGTTGTTGCAATCTTGTTTTTTGATCTTATAATAGTGCTCATAGATCCTAGTTTTTAATTTTCTTTCAGTCTTCCCAATGTAGTATGCACTGCAAACAGTGCATAGGGCGATGTAAACAACCCTAGTGGTATTGCAATTTCCTTCTAAACTAACCAATCTGGTCCTACAGATGTTGTCCAACTTTATTGTTGAAATTTCGTTAATAAATTTACACTGATTGCACGCCCCACATTTCTTTGTTCCTTTTTTGTCCCTGTCTTTTGTTTTCTTAACTTTTTTCCTTTCCAACATATTTTTGATGTTACCAGATGTCTTGTAAACATATTTCGGAATAGTTCCCACAATCTTCCCTACATCCTCCGATAAAGTTAAAATATTCCAATGTTTCATTAAAATTTCTTTAATAACACTTGTGTAGGGACTGTACATAATCACACAAATACTTTTATTGTTGTAATTTGCTTTCTTATTGTTAGTAAAAGGTTTTCCTAGCAAAGGTAGATACTTTTTTCCCCATTCTTTTTTAACTAATTTAGTTATGGGAAGTAACATAGAAACTGGATATCCTCATTTCAAACATATGAAATATATTTTCCAATTCCTTTTCCATAATCATCTTGTTGGAAGACATACCAGCATGTATGCATTGGCCTTTGAAAACATTTTTAAAAACATGGGGTGGGTGGTTACTCCCATAAAATAAATAATCATTAGAGAACGTGTTTTTTCTAAAGATTCTAGATTCAAAACCATTGTTACTGTTACCAACATAAGTGTCTAGGTATGAAATTCCTTCCTTTTCCACTTTGTAGGTGAATTTTAAAAAACTGGTACTGTTGTTTAAATAGTCAATGAAAACAGGTATTAAATCTTCAGGCCCTTTCCAAAGGATGAATAAATCGTCCAAATATCTTGTGTAATGTGCAGTATGTTGGTAGAAGTCACATGTGAATACAAGAGATGTTTCCCATTCCAACATGACCAAGTTCGCAAACACAGGGGCACAAGATGCCCCCATGGCTACGCCCTTGGTCTGCCTAAACACTTCTCCCTGAAATTGTAAAAAGTTGTAATCCAAAACCAACCCCATCATATCAACGATGAGGTTGATTCTGTCCCAACTTAAAGTAGAATATTTTCTTAGGCTCTCAAAAAAGTATTCCAACCCGATGTCCTTTGGAATGCTTGAAAAAAGGTCAACAACATCGATTGTCACAAATAGAAGATTCCTTTGCCAAATTTCAGGTGTCAAATTGGCTAAAAAATTCCATGAATCTTTGGTGAGATGCCTAGCATTCTCATAAACATGCTTGGTCCATCCATCGATAATTACCCCCATGTTGTATGTTTTTGATTTAGGCCCTGAAATGATTGGTCTAAAAGGGGGTTTATTCACACATTTGTGTATTTTAGGTATTCCAAAAATGGTGGCCATTTTTGGAAATTCTTCTCTGATAAATTCATATACATCATTAGTTATTCGGTCATCCAATAAGTATTCTTCTACTACTAGGTCAATTCTTCTGTAGCCAATGTTAACTTGATTTACCGAAACTTCTTCGTAATTCCCAGAAAGGTGGAGAATATTGTTAATTTCGTTATTGTAATCCATAGTGGAAAAAATAACTAACCCTCCACCCTTATCTGGTTTCATAATCCTGATGTCCTGGTTGGCCAAAATTTCTTCCAAAACTTTCCTCTCTTGGATGTTTAAATTATCCTTATATGGCCCCCCATAATCTGGGTTGTTTTTGATCTTAGAATAAAACCGATATATGTCTCTACTTACAAGTTTCTCAAAATTTGCCACATTCGGATTATAGGTGGGAATATAAGCACTCTTTTTCTTGTATTTATTAACATTTCTGTTTTTCTCACTCTCTTCTGTTTCATTAAACTGTATTGCCAAATTGAGCCTTCGACTAAACAATTTCATCTCTTTAATTGTGTCTATTAGGTTGAATTTGGCCGTGGGTATATATTTCATCCCTTTGCTAAAAAGTGAAAAAAATTCTTCATTAATGTTTACCTCAGTATAATTATATACATTAAAACCTTTTGATGTATGGATGGTTAAATTAGTATTCTCATCACTAAAAATATTCTCACTGTTTGGAAAAAGTTCTTCTTCTGCTGGGAGATCTAGGGATGTAACTGAGGGACTACTACCAGTAACCAATTTTTGAGTGGGGGGATCTTGAATGTGGGTTTCAATGGAATGATAAAAAACTTCTAACTCCTTGGAAACCCCAATCTCAAATTCTAAAACCTCTTTTTGTAAGTTTTCGCAGGTGGATAAAATCTTCCCCCCTGAAAATTTTCTTCCTCATCATGTCTTAAGGTGTTCCTCCGCCCTCTATAGTCCTTCTCTATTTCAGTAAACCGTTTTTCTCTGTCATTCGGCCACACATAAGCTCTATTATTCTTGTACAGAAACAAATCCCTATCGATTTTCTTACTTTTCCTGACACGTGTGTCAGTAACCCTAGTTTCTACCATCTGAAATTGTTTGTGGTATAAATCGTACCACTGTTCAAATTCAATATCCTGAATAATTTCTTCATTAAGTTTTTCAATTTCATCAGTTAAATTCATTGTCTTTTCGTCATTATATTTCATGAGTTTTTTCATAAATAAAAAACCAAATTCATCGAACATTTGATTAAATTCATGAATGACACCACTGTTAAATTCAATCCCCAAAGGTAGCTTGAAAAAGCGTAACCCTTTTGGTACAATCTGTAAGTCAATACATTGTTGCAAATAGGCATTATCCATTTTTACATTTTTAATGTTGCCCATTTTTTTCCCCAAAAGATAAATCTTATTTTTGATAAAAACACTGTCACTTTTGTGTCTAGATTTAGTGTAAAAATCATTTCTTTCACTGTATTTAAAAACAACATCATCATTTAAAAAATGTTCAATGACATCATGTTTGGAATTTTTACTTAATATTGCAGTTCCTTGTCCTTTTTTGTTTTTATTCCAAATGTTATTTCTCCCATTCGGACTAGAAATAATTTCTTTATAAACAGTACCTTTAGTTGTTTCTTGGCCTCTAACCTTAGAGGAATATGTTTTCATCGTTTCCCGATGTTTGGGTTTTGTTCCCAGCCTCTGTGTTTCTTCATCCAACTGGAAAAGGCTAAAATCAAAGGTACAGTCCACATCTAAGGAACTGTTTAAATCGTTTTCCTTAGGGCCCCTGTCTTTCTTTCCCTGTTTACCACTTTGGTGTGCAGACGCCCCTTCAGAACTGGTGTCACGGACTTTGGAAATTTGTCCGTTGGGTATTACACTAGATGTACTACTGTTTAGTTCTAAATTGGTCTCCGGTAACAGTTTACCTTCAATTTGCTGATTTTGCCCATTCGAAATATTGTCCACAGCCCCCATTTGGGACTGCTGCTTGGAAATGTCGGCTAGCGTGCTGACTAGACTCAACAGCTTGCTTACGTCAGCCTGCAGTGCGGTGACCTCCGCCCTCAAGGAAAGTAACTCCTGCTTGTCCAATGAAGCCGGTGGCGAATTCGGAACATCAGCCATCAGGATCGGTGAAAGACTTAATAACAAAAAAGTTGGCAAAACGCTGCAAATACCAAAAAGATGCCAATCCTTGTTGAAGTCCCAAAGAAACCACAGCTTGAACAAGCGAGTAAAAAAGTACACTTTAATCCACACAAATACTGGAACACGAACAGTCCTTCTCAGGTTAACACAGCCTTGAAACAGCCTTAAAACAACATGTAGTTCCTCCCTGGTTAAGCGCTTTCATCTGCAGGAAAGGCAGATTTCATCAGAACCACAAACATACTACTCAACAGCTTTTTATAGTTGATTTTGGCGCCAAAAATTCATTGGGTGTAAACAATATCCCTAACCAATCAATTCTATTGCCTAAATAATTAACTATGAATATCTAAAAACTGCTAGTTTAATGTTAGTTAGTTTAATGGAATGAATTTAGTATTTTAGTACTATATGTATGTATAGGCATTTGTTGGTCCATATTTTGAAGGATTTTAAAGTAACTATTTTCTTATGTACATTTTTTAAAGTATTTTTCCTATGTACATTTATTTATTTACTTTTCTATGTATATACATTATTTCACTATGCAATTTCCTTGAAATTTATTAGAAATTCCTCATGTTTTTCTAAAAAACATTTTCATGAACAGTTTCATGAATAAATTCTAGAGTATTTTTAGCATATTCATAAGACTTGTAACTAGCAGTTTTTAGATATTCATAGTTAATTATTTAGGCAATAGAATTGATTGGTTAGGGATATTGTTTACACCCAATGAATTTTTGGCGCCAAAATCAACTATAAAAAGCTGTTGAGTAGTATGTTTGTGGTTCTGATGAAATCTGCCTTTCCTGCAGATGAAAGCGCTTAACCAGGGAGGAACTACATGTTGTTTTAAGGCTGTTTCAAGGCTGTGTTAACCTGAGAAGAACTGTTCGTGTTCCAGTATTTGTGTGGATTAAAGTGTACTTTTTTACTCGCTTGTTCAAGCTGTGGTTTCTTTGGGACTTCAACAAGGATTGGCATCTTTTTGGTATTTGCAGCGTTTTGCCAACTTTTTTGTTATTAAGTCTTTCACCGATCCTGATGGCTGATGTTCCGAATTCGCCACCGGCTTCATTGGACAAGCAGGAGTTACTTTCCTTGAGGGCGGAGGTCACCGCACTGCAGGCTGACGTAAGCAAGCTGTTGAGTCTAGTCAGCACGCTAGCCGACATTTCCAAGCAGCAGTCCCAAATGGGGGCTGTGGACAATATTTCGAATGGGCAAAATCAGCAAATTGAAGGTAAACTGTTACCGGAGACCAATTTAGAACTAAACAGTAGTACATCTAGTGTAATACCCAACGGACAAATTTCCAAAGTCCGTGACACCGGTTCTGAAGGGGCGTCTGCACGCCAAAGTGGTAAACAGGGAAAGAAAGACAGGGGCCCTAAGGAAAACGATTTAAACAGTTCCTTAGATGTGGACTGTACCTTTGATTTTAGCCTTTTCCAGTTGGATGAAGAAACACAGAGGCTGGGAACAAAACCCAAACATCGGGAAACGATGAAAACATATTCCTCTAAGGTTAGAGGCCAAGAAACAACTAAAGGTACTGTTTATAAAGAAATTATTTCTAGTCCGAATGGGAGAAATAACATTTGGAATAAAAACAAAAAAGGACAAGGAACTGCAATATTAAGTAAAAATTCCAAACATGATGTCATTGAACATTTTTTAAATGATGATGTTGTTTTTAAATACAGTGAAAGAAATGATTTTTACACTAAATCTAGACACAAAAGTGACAGTGTTTTTATCAAAAATAAGATTTATCTTTTGGGGAAAAAAATGGGCAACATTAAAAATGTAAAAATGGATAATGCCTATTTGCAACAATGTATTGACTTACAGATTGTACCAAAAGGGTTACGCTTTTTCAAGCTACCTTTGGGGATTGAATTTAACAGTGGTGTCATTCATGAATTTAATCAAATGTTCGATGAATTTGGTTTTTTATTTATGAAAAAACTCATGAAATATAATGACGAAAAGACAATGAATTTAACTGATGAAATTGAAAAACTTAATGAAGAAATTATTCAGGATATTGAATTTGAACAGTGGTACGATTTATACCACAAACAATTTCAGATGGTAGAAACTAGGGTTACTGACACACGTGTCAGGAAAAGTAAGAAAATTGATAGGGATTTGTTTCTGTACAAGAATAATAGAGCTTATGTGTGGCCGAATGACAGAGAAAAACGGTTTACTGAAATAGAGAAGGACTATAGAGGGCGGAGGAACACCTTAAGACATGATGAGGAAGAAAATTTTCAGGGGGGAAGATTTTATCCACCTGCGAAAACTTACAAAAAGAGGTTTTAGAATTTGAGATTGGGGTTTCCAAGGAGTTAGAAGTTTTTTATCATTCCATTGAAACCCACATTCAAGATCCCCCCACTCAAAAATTGGTTACTGGTAGTAGTCCCTCAGTTACATCCCTAGATCTCCCAGCAGAAGAAGAACTTTTTCCAAACAGTGAGAATATTTTTAGTGATGAGAATACTAATTTAACCATCCATACATCAAAAGGTTTTAATGTATATAATTATACTGAGGTAAACATTAATGAAGAATTTTTTTCACTTTTTAGCAAAGGGATGAAATATATACCCACGGCCAAATTCAACCTAATAGACACAATTAAAGAGATGAAATTGTTTAGTCGAAGGCTCAATTTGGCAATACAGTTTAATGAAACAGAAGAGAGTGAGAAAAACAGAAATGTTAATAAATACAAGAAAAAGAGTGCTTATATTCCCACCTATAATCCGAATGTGGCAAATTTTGAGAAACTTGTAAGTAGAGACATATATCGGTTTTATTCTAAGATCAAAAACAACCCAGATTATGGGGGGCCATATAAGGATAATTTAAACATCCAAGAGAGGAAAGTTTTGGAAGAAATTTTGGCCAACCAGGACATCAGGATTATGAAACCAGATAAGGGTGGAGGGTTAGTTATTTTTTCCACTATGGATTACAATAACGAAATTATCAATATTCTCCACCTTTCTGGGAATTACAAAGAAGTTTCGGTAAATCAAGTTAACATTGGCTACAGAAGAATTGACCTAGTAGTAGAAGAATACTTATTGGATGACCGAATAACTAATGATGTATATGAATTTATCAGAGAAGAATTTCCAAAAATTGCCACCATTTTTGGAATACCTAAAATACACAAATGTGTGAATAAACCCCCTTTTAGACCAATCATTTCAGGGCCTAAATCAAAAACATACAACATGGGGGTAATTATCGATGGATGGACCAAGCATGTTTATGAGAATGCTAGGCATCTCACCAAAGATTCATGGAATTTTTTAGCCAATTTGACACCTGAAATTTGGCAAAGGAATCTTCTATTTGTGACAATCGATGTTGTTGACCTTTTTTCAAGCATTCCAAAGGACATCGGGTTGGAATACTTTTTTGAGAGCCTAAGAAAATATTCTACTTTAAGTTGGGACAGAATCAACCTCATCGTTGATATGATGGGGTTGGTTTTGGATTACAACTTTTTACAATTTCAGGGAGAAGTGTTTAGGCAGACCAAGGGCGTAGCCATGGGGGCATCTTGTGCCCCTGTGTTTGCGAACTTGGTCATGTTGGAATGGGAAACATCTCTTGTATTCACATGTGACTTCTACCAACATATTGCACATTACACAAGATATTTGGACGATTTATTCATCCTTTGGAAAGGGCCTGAAGATTTAATACCTGTTTTCATTGACTATTTAAACAACAGTACCAGTTTTTTAAAATTCACCTACAAAGTGGAAAAGGAAGGAATTTCATACCTAGACACTTATGTTGGTAACAGTAACAATGGTTTTGAATCTAGAATCTTTAGAAAAAACACGTTCTCTAATGATTATTTATTTTATGGGAGTAACCACCCACCCCATGTTTTTAAAAATGTTTTTAAAGGCCAATGCATACGCGCTGCGCGTATGTCTTCCAACAAGATGATTATGGAAAAGGAATTGGAAAATATATTTCATATGTTTGAAATGAGGGGATATCCAGTTTCTATGTTACTTCCCATAACTAAATTAGTTAAAAAAGAATGGGGAAAAAAGTATCTACCTTTGCTAGGAAAACCTTTTACTAACAATAAGAAAGCAAATTACAACAATAAAAGTATTTGTGTGATTATGTACAGTCCCTACACAAGTGTTATTAAAGAAATTTTAATGAAACATTGGAATATTTTAACTTTATCGGAGGATGTAGGGAAGATTGTGGGAACTATTCCGAAATATGTTTACAAGACATCTGGTAACATCAAAAATATGTTGGAAAGGAAAAAGTTAAGAAAACAAAAGACAGGGACAAAAAAGGAACAAAGAAATGTGTGGCGTGCAATCAGTGTAAATTTATTAACGAAATTTCAACAATAAAGTTGGACAACATCTGTAGGACCAGATTGGTTAGTTTAGAAGGAAATTGCAATACCACTAGGGTTGTTTACATCGCCCTATGCACTGTTTGCAGCGCATACTACATTGGGAAGACTGAAAGAAAATTAAAAACTAGGATCTATGAGCACTATTATAAGATCAAAAAACAAGATTGCAACAACGCGCTCAGTAAACATGTTTTTGAAAAAGGGCAGGAACATACTTTTGTTTTTAGTATCATTGACCACATTGATTTTAAAAATTGTGAGGGTAATTGGAAAGTTTTTCTAGGACTATTAGAAAGTAAATGGCAAATGTATTGTGATGCCACTAGTAGTCCTGGATTAAATGACCACATTAGCATCAAACCATTTTTATTAATGGAATGAATTTAGTATTTTAGTACTATATGTATGTATAGGCATTTGTTGGTCCATATTTTGAAGGATTTTAAAGTAACTATTTTCTTATGTACATTTTTTAAAGTATTTTTCCTATGTACATTTATTTATTTACTTTTCTATGTATATACATTATTTCACTATGCAATTTCCTTGAAATTTCTTAGAAATTCCTCATGTTTTTCTAAAAAACATTTTCATGAACAGTTTCATGAATAAATTCTAGAGTATTTTTAGCATATTCATAAGACTTGTAACTAGCAGTTTTTAGATATTCATAGTTAATTATTTAGGCAATAGAATTGATTGGTTAGGGATATTGTTTACACCCAATGAATTTTTGGCACCAAAATCAACTATAAAAAGCTGTTAAGTAGTATGTTTGTGGTTCTGATGAAATCTGCCTTTCCTGCAGATGAAAGTGCTTAACCAGGGAGGAACTACATGTTGTTTTAAGGCTGTTTCAAGGCTGTGTTAACCTGAGAAGAACTGTTCGTGTTCCAGTATTTGTGTGGATTAAAGTGTACTTTTTTACTCGCTTGTTCAAGCTGTGGTTTCTTTGGGACTTCAACAAGGATTGGCATCTTTTTGGTAATATCTAAAAATGGTCAGAGATAATTTCTTTAAATCTCTAAATTTACTACAAATTAAATGAATTATCACAACAGATTCAGAATCTGAATACATCTCTTACAACATACTGCCACAAAGTGACAGATCAGTTTCATTTGACAGCAACTTATTATCAGACCTCTGTGTACATGTCCTCTAGCCAGTCAGCACTTTCTCCAATGACTGTAATTTGATGTACCTGACTTTGTGAATGGGGTTGAAGGCTACTAGTCTGAAAGTAAGTACTTGCAGTTAGCCAGTAAAATCGCAAACTTGCAGTAAGGAATGAACTATGAAGTATAATGCAAATTGGTGAAAGTGAATGGAGTTGTAGATTCATAAACAATAGCAATTTTCACATGAAACATATTTACCTGTGAGGAATTCTGCTGCTACTGGCAGTAATCTGGCTCGCTGTCCTTTCCAGCATCCTAGTTGTATTAATTAAATCAGTAGAGCACAAAAATTAACAAAATGTGCTGCACAGGTCATAAGTTCATAGGTTGACAGGAGATTACTAGGCTATACGCCCTAGGACCTTTTTAGCCTAGCCGTGTTATACCCTTGTTCCCTTATTGACCAAGTTGTATGGTCTATATTTGCAGCAAGTCTATGATCAGCACCGACTGCTTTTATCCAAAAGAGGCATAGGTGACACCCCCAGGGAAAATTTATGGTCTCCCATTCAGTTGTCTAAGTTATGCTTAAATAGGGTAATTGAGGAGCTCTGTTTTACATGAACTGGGAGTTTGTTCCAGAGGAGTGGCAATCTCTGAGAGAAATATCTGTCTCTCCAGCATGTCCTGTTAATGTGCAGGCTAGGTTAAGATCCCTAGAGTGAGTGAATCTTGTCCCATACTATTAAAAAGGTAATTATGAGGTTAAAAGAATAACCATTTTGGATGAAAGTGGAGAAACCACTCATGAGGTGCAAACTAAGGATATCATTTGGGAAGTGCTTGTATACTTGGGAAGAATGATATGAATCATGCTTATGCATATTGTAATTGCTTGTGAAGACTTGAGGGGAGTGTGCATCTGTCAAGTTCTACACATACAATACATTCAATACAGTACTAAAATGCCCTTTGTAATTATTAGAAGTAAATCAGTTAAAATCAGACTAATTTTGTTTATATTTACCTATTTATAACATTAGCGTGAACTGTAATGATTTCAATTGCATTTCTTTCATCTGCAAAGCTATACAAATATTTTCTTATGACCAATACAGAAACCGGTTGTAAAATGAGTACAGCAGTTATACACAGACATAGTTCTCTCTTTTTTTACAGTAATATAATGATTTTCAGTCCTTTTGTATGCTTCTTATACATATTAAAAATTATGTAAAAAAAGTTTGAACACCATTGGAGGAAAAGCAGAACGTAAAAACAGAAATTTTTTGTAAGCAAACAAAGATAAGTACTTTCACTACAATCAGTAGCTTTCTCAGACCATTTATAACAAAAGCTTCTACACTTTATAAAACTGAGCATTCGTACAAATAGGAATTAATTGTCCAGTCATTGTTAAAACACTGAAATACACCCTTTAATGGCACCAATCAGAGTTAAAGTAGAAACACACCCTTTTCAATGTAAAAAACAGTGTAATATCATTTCTCATAAAAACTCACACCTTTTGACAATATACATACAGGATAGTCATAAAAAACATACCAGTAAAGCATATAAGTCTAAAACTAACCACTAATGTTCTAAACTCCGTGTTTTTAACAAAGGTTTCACAGACACTTTACCATTCAGTCTTGGATAGGTGTATGCCCGCATCAATATTATCCACCTTAACTCAGCACATTTAGTCTTTAAATGCCCCCTCTTAGCTGTACTTTCATAACCTCTATCACAGTAAACCTAAACACATGGTTGGAACCTCTTTGCATAACATGTTTAGCTAATGCACTATGTTCATCTCATTTCTTGATATAACTAATATGTTCTAATATCCTCTCTTTTAGACTATGATTAGTCTTGCCTACATAGTAGGCTTTACAGAGACAACTCTCAGCGTAATAAATAACATATTTGGTTCTACAGTCTGCGTAAAAATCCAATTCAATTCTTTGTTGAGTGTCTGGACATAGAATAAAGCTGGTAGACCAAATGTAAGTGCAAGATGAACAACCCCTACAGGGAAAAGTGCCTAGTCGATCATATCTGGTCACGTTACTTCTACTTTCCAAGTTCCTATAACATAATTGTCATTTCAAAGACTTGTTATTCTTAAAGGCAAATTTAGGTTTAGGACCTACCACATGACCAACCTTTTCTCTAGCTAATAACATTGGCCAGTACTTCTTAATCTACAGAGCTATATGTACATAAACGTATGTCACATTAGTATACATTATTAAAATCTAGTAACACATTAGTCATATGCATGTTTGTTTTAAAAAGATGCATGTATGGTTACAAACATGCTCATGATTACTGTACATTTCATAATAACATTACAAATTATATTTTCAGGTACATGTATCTTTCGTAGACATCACATGTAGTTATGCCAACTTGTTAAACTTTATCTTTAGTATGACAATGAAATAGTGAACATTAAGAAAATTAGTTTTTTTTTTTTTTTTTTTTTTGCTTACTATAAAACTCTGGCCTTTCTGCTGCTACCTAGTCTACCCACTCTGACAGCTGGTCAGCTCTACTCATCTGTAAAACCTCAAACAAGTGGTAGCAATGAAGAAAGTTTGGTCAGGGATGTTTTAATCAGGGTTAATCATCTAAACCAAACTCTGTTTACTACCATTAGCATTGCAACAGCTACTGATATTATTGGCAAGTTTGGTTTAACCAAAACTGCTTTGTCCCAATGTTTTTTCTATGCTTGATTAAAACAGAAATATATGATGTTATTTTTAAGTGTTAAGAACGTATGAATTGTTTGAGGTGCTGGGGTGCGTCACATAAGATTAGATGGGCAGGGATTACACTTCATATTGCTGCAAACTTGGCATTCAAATGACTCCAGTTTGCTTTTTTTTTTTTTTTAACCAGATTTTGGTTAGTCTAGGGCCATTCGCACATTCCCACAGCAAGCTTGGGACAGCTATGGAGTGCTGTGTGGCCATGTCAGTCTAATGTGCATTCATGTTACTTTGGCTGCTTGTTTATGATCAGTGAAAATCTGAAATTTTGCTGATTCATCTCAGGACACATTTACGTACTACTACAATTCATAGAGATGAATGTAAATTAGTCTAATTTGCATATAACATGCATAAATGGCCCTGAATTTACATTAAAAAGGTAAGCTTCAGCATATTAATTCACCAAAAGCTGAGACAGGTGACAAATGCAATAAGATATCACAGATGTATTAAAGCAAGGAATATTTAAAAAATATAAGTTAATAAGAAAGACTTCAAAATATATTTCATTAATGAGTAAAGGGTCATATTTAATGAATTTGCATATATGATGTGCATGTTATGATAGCAATGACTGATTGCTGAATTTGTATCTTTTGGTACTCAGGTTTAATAAGATCAGCAGAGAAAATGATTACTAATGGCCGGAAATAATCATAACGGTGGTGTAATTTACTCACTGTGCACACATGAACATAAATGTAGCATTTTACTACTAAAGTTCTGCAGTGCTAAGGATATCAACAGAAATGTGTGACAATTTGGAATTTTTTGGAGTGACAGTGATGACAAAAAATGGCAGCATTATGAGTACATGACAATGGCAGAGAGTAGGGCAAGAATGCTTTTTGTGAAAAAACTGATTGCGTTCATGACCTGAATGGAGTTTAAGTAATATATTGCAATTTTATATGGCTATATTGAGATTTCTGTATGTAATTACATGGTTTGGGTTAGGTGACATTTTTACTTAATGTGGGTGGCAGGAAGATTTGACCAGTATTTTGTATTTTAAAAGACAATTACATCCAAATATTATTATCACACTTTCTGACTGAGGCTCCTTTTTTTGTTTTTGCACAAGTAATAATGATGGAAAATAAGGGATCAAAGTAGAGAAAGGATAACTTCAGCCAGGAAGAAAATTGTGTGCTCATGACAGCACTCAGGACATATGGGAAACTTGTTGGCAAAGGAGGGCCCAGACAAGCTGAGAACAGCAAGGTCTGGAATCAAGTAGTTGTTGACATTAATGCAGTGAGTGGCAGAAATCAACCATTGGCACAGTGCAAAAAAAGGGCAAATAATATGGTATGTGCTAGAAGCAAGGCTAGGCTAGCAGAATACAGTTTCCCATACAATTACGTGGGAGCAGGGTTGAGCTCCAAATCTTAGGTTCATAGGTGTTTACTAGGCTAATGACCACAAGGGCCTTTTTAAGCTTAGCCATGCATCCCAAATCTCTGACAAATTCTGATACCCTTGATAAGTGTAAGCATGGGCCTGGGAGATGAACCATTTACAGGTTACCTCTGTCCATTTGAGACATAGGTGCCAAACCAGGGATGAATTTCCAGTTTCCCATCCAATTGTCCAAGTTGCACTTGAATTGGGTTGCTTCACATGGATGGGGAGCCTGTTTCATAGATGGGGTAGTCTCTGGAATATATACCTATCTCTTCAGCAGGTCCTATTTACATCACAGGCAAGGTTTAAGTCTTTAGAATGGGTAATTCTGGTGTTGTTTGTTTTGTGGATATGCAGGAGGTCCATCAGAGTGGGGTCTGACAATGCCCTGTATGCCAGGCATAGATCTCCCCTCAAAAGCCTGTAGGATACATTACACAGGGATATAGGCAGAAAAAAGACAGAAAATCCACCCAAGGATGGCCAATCAGCGAAATCCACAAGTGTTCCAATTAAAATGTAGTCCTTTAATACGAATAAAACTTCAACTTGAAAATAAAATGAAAAATAAAAAGCTCAAAACTGTCCCTTGAAGATATCCGATAAGCGCTTTTGACTGTTGTCTTCCTCAGATCGTACACAGGGATAAGGCCTTGAGGCCATCTGCATAGGACATATTACTTACGCCCTGTATTCCTTTGGTGAGAAACCTCTGAGGATGTTCCAATTGTTTGATATGCCTGTTTAGGTACATACCAAAGAGGGTATTGCACTCAGTGATAGGTCTGATGAATGTTGAATACAGTATAACAATAACTTCCTTGGACTTAGCTGCCATACCTTTGTTTATAAGTTGTGCAACACAGAATGATTTCCTCACCACTGTAGACATGTGATGATCAAAGGCTAGATTACTATCTATGTGTGTCCATAAGTCCCTGGCTACTGGGTCTACCCTAAGGGGTGTCTTGTCAATATGATAGTTACCATGGATGGATGACTTCCCAAAGGATACTATTATGCATTTCTTGGTATTTAGTTTTAGTCCATGGCTCTGACACCAGTTGTTTGTCTGTGTCAGTCCCTCCTGGAGAAGATTTGTGTCAGTGTGAGATTCAATGACAACTTCTAATTTGCAATCATCTGCAGATTTAGTCAGTCAGAGACCACTGACATTGGCCTTGACTTCTGAGAAGTAAATGCCAAAAAAAAAGGGACTGATCCTTCAGGGATGCCACTTGTGAGTGGCCTCTTTCTAGAGGTGGACTACCCAATTCTAACTTTCTTGGTCCTGTCTTTGAGCAGTCGGCTATCCACTGGATGACATATGGGTTTGTACCTAACCTCTTGAGTTTGTCAACAGTCCCCAGGTGAGGTATTGTTTCAAATGCCTTGGGCAGTCATCTTGTTCAGTTATCATCAGATGAGGAATACCTTCTATCCATCCATGGAGATGACTATGATATAGAAGATGGTGGAACAGGAATAATTAGAGGTGGTGTGGACTTTGCTGCATATTACCAATGTCTGCAGCAGTAGCAACACTCATCTGCTTATGAAGATTGGTTTAAAATCATTTACATAGAGAACTGAATGCTGACAAGGAATTTTATTAAACATGTCACAATTACTTATTATTAGGTGACCCTTGTAAATCATCACAGAATGGAAATGAAGGCAGTGTGCATGGTAAGTATCCCACTCACCCCATGGGAAGCATATGTTAATGCATGCTATTATTTTATTACTGATGTTTTCAAATATTTTTTACAGGGTCAGCATCAGAAAGAAACAGTTGAACTACACCAATACAGTTGGATGATGTCAGCAGCAGAATGGGTATTGGCTGCTGTTGATGATGATATCATAGTTATATTTATGAGGCAGCCTGTGGAAAGTGACAGGCAGTCCCCAAGTTTAATGGCGGAATGTCTCAGCCCACAACATGTTAGTAACTCTGCAGAAAGTGACAGTGTATTGCAAAGTGAAGCACATGCTGGTATTACACTCATGCATGTACAGGAAGAGAACCCATGCACTTCTACACCAGTATCTCCAAACCCAGACAAATGCTTTGAGGATGATGGTAGACATTCAGGGGTAACAATGTCCATAATGGCACATTTACAAAGGGGAACCAGGCATTGGAATATCTTACTTTTACTGTATCCCAGGAAACACATAAAGCTGCCCAACAATAAATGCACTGTGCTATTGTTAGGGCTCAGACAAGTGCCACAGAGAGTCAGCTGGAAATTATCAGAGTCCTCCATGGTATGAGTGATGATTTCCAGCCCTACTCTTTCTAAATGGCAGAGAGCAGGGATAATGCCACGATCACACTGATGCATAGTATGGTGGCACTCCAAGCATCAGTGGCTGTCTCCATTCTTACACCAGTTAGGACATACCAGAGTCAAACTGAAGTTAGACCTGCAAGGAACAAAGGATAGGTACTGTCCAAACATGTGGGGGAGATCACACGATGATACCAATGATTCTCAGGAAGGTAATTCAAGTAGTCACGGTGAACAAACAGAACATATTTTATGCAGGTTGTCAGCATTCATCTGTACCTAGCAGAACATCAGCAGGATCACCTGCAATCAAGTTGCTCACATTGGATCAACTCAACTTACAATTCACATGATAGCCACTCTTCAAAGTCACTTTCACCATCACCTAGCCTATCTATAGGAGATGTGTATGACTCATTTCATCTTGAACTGCTGTGAATCAGCTTCAAAGACACAGCTGTATGTTTAACTGGAATTCGGGAAACCAAGTCTGCAAATGTATGCATTTCATACCTGTAAAACTGGTATGTATACCATCAATGAAAGGCAGAAAAAAATCAGTGTTACATGGCTTACCATTCCTACAGATGGCAAGTACCTACAACATAAAAGTAGTAATGCATAGATATTTTCAATACAAATATATAAGTGAATGACAGATTCAAATCAGTATCCTGCCATGTAAACTGCTGTCACTTCACCCTCCCCGATGCAGAAATGATTTTTTTATGTTTCTGAAGTTACAAATTATTGTGTATGCCAGAGTAAAATTAATCTGAAGTGCAGTACCACAGAATAATTGCAGAAGAGATGGCATAACATAAAAAAGAATATATTTTCATTGAATTTGCATTGCATTAACTCATGAAGTATTTCACTGTTGACAATATTCAGTACTTGCATACTTAAGTAAGCTGTAGAGAAGAGCTTATTCATCAAAGCAGACAAAAATGTGATTTCGTTTTTGTATGATGCCTTACATCACTGAATAGGAGTTAGTGAGCATTCAGGCATGATTTTAAGCAACAATAATATGAGTAACTTTTCTAAAAGATAATAAAAAATATTTTAAGATGAGAGAGAATGTCAGATGAGCAGTGACAGCAGACCATGCACCAAATAGCATACCCACAGATATCACTGTTTACATTGATTATACTCTACTTTTTACAATAAAGGAAACACTAACTTGAATGTCATGGTCCATAGTTCTGGACTAGATTCCACCTCTTTACCTGTGTAGCCACATGCTGTGCACAAGCCTGTCACATATGGTCCCTTACTAGTCCTGCTGACTGGTCATTAGTCATAGTGGAGTGGAACTGGGAGCTGCAGTGACAGCATGGGGCACTTCACCGCCAGGCCAGTGCATGGTCATGTTATACAGAATGCAACAGGCAATGACCATCCTACATGCAGTAGCTGGGCCATACTGAAGGGCACCCCAGACTCATCTAGGCCCCTGAAATGGCTATTCAGGAGGCCAAAGAACCTCTCAGTGGCAATGAAGGTCTGAGACAGTGATGTGTCATGTCTCCTCTGCAGCTCTACTTGGATTTCTCACTGGCATCATGAACTCTGGCTGCAGTGGATATCCAGCATCACCTAAGAAGAGAGAAAAAGGGAGGGGAACAAAAATAGTATTCAGCAGTACACTTTACCATGGATAACTGCTTAAATACAATATAAAAATATTTTTCCAATTACCAACAAGATGACCACTGGGCAACTACCATGCAGGAAGAGGTGGTAAAGTGGAGCTAGTATGCCAGATATGGGAATCATGTGCACTGCCAGGATGTTGGCCATTGTTTAATGAACCATTAATCACCTAAATCATATTGGTAATGTAGGCTTTACTCATGATTAGTGACTTTTTTCTCTGTTATGATATTATGTGCTAATACATACACTCCAAGATCCCAACAACTCAGAGAAAGAGCAGTTTTAAAACATGTATTTATGTTTCTGTAAGGTGATTCAAACTTTAGGTGAGAATAATTAAGTGGGGATAAGGGGGGGGTTGCCAAAGCCACTGTTTGTTATAGTTTACCCTGAAATTTGGTTTGTGTTTAAGCACGTATTCTGTTTGGTTTTGTGGTAGCTGTTGCTTATGTTATATTTTTCAGTGGAATAATTAGATTGGTTCTGATTGCTACAATGAGTTACATTTTCAAGGCACTGTTCTTTCATAGTGGAAATGCTTACCTTTTTACTGTAATTGGTGTTTTTTATTTTGTTTTGCAGTATCTGTACTCACATTTCTTTTGAGATATGTAACACGTCTCGCTCATTCAAATGAGACACACATCAGGAGCTGTAACTTGAACATATACTTTGTACTTTGTATGCTTACTGACTGACGTTTTACTTCTAACACACACACACACGTGCATCTCCATTCAAGTTTGCATTAACACTGACTGACTACACAAAATGGCACTGATCTAGCACTTGCAAGGTAACTTATATGCATGTGCTGTCTAGCTGCAGTGGCTGACTGGGTTCAAAATACACACTGATCTACATCCTCTCTTTTTAATTTTGTTCGACATTGCAAAATACAGGAACAAAGGCATATGTAAGCGCTAGACATTATTTCAACATTTCAACAAAACAAATGATTTGAAGTCCAAGTCACTATGTATTTAGGATTTGTTTGCAACTTCTACCTGATCTAGTTACATAGAAATTCTGACTGGGCTTAGAAACAGGGACAGTCTCTGGGGATTCATTCAGTACTGGAACATCTGGGTTTACATCAGAGTTGTTTGAAGAAAGCACACTGTCCTTTTGAATTCGAACAGTTGATGAGTTACTCTGGAAATTAGAGACACTGGCACAGGTAATCTGCTATGGCACTGGTTCTGAAACAGGTTACACGTCTATGATTCTTTCTGTAATCCATTCTTTCAGATTGTATGATGTAACATCTTTGTTCTTCACAAATGTTCTTCATGAGTCCTACACAGTCATAACCTCTGAATCTCTGCATTCTCACAACTTCTCTTTGTAATAATGGTTGAAGGGATTTACTGGTCTTATCATAGTACAATTTTTGTGACTGATGTTTTCTCAAAAGTAGAGCCTGTTATTCTTTGTGTTTGGTTGTAACAATTGTTTGCTGATTGGAAGAGTTGTTTGTGCTTGTCTGGACATCAATCTTTGAGCAGGTGAACAAAGTAAGTTGTCTTGAGGAATGCTTCTGAGATTGAGTAAGTTAAGGAATACATCAGTACCATCTCTTTTGGATTTCTCCGACAAATACTTTGCACATTCAGCTAAACCATTGGCTTGTAGATACTCAGAACTTTTGTAATATGAACAAAGTCCCAAAACTCAGCAAATTTCTTAAACTGCTGACTAGTAAACTGTGCACCATTGTCAGACATGACTTTGTGCAGACTACCATGGACAGAAAAATGTCTCTTCACTTTTGTAATGTCTGCGCTGGATGTCAAGTTAGGAAGCAGTTAGGAAGCAGGTCAATTTCAAACCAATTTGAGTAAGAGTCTACTAGCACCAAGCAATGTTGACCATTCCATTTGAAAATATTTATAGCAACCCTTGTCCATGAATTTGGTGTAGTTAAAGTGGTTCTTTGTTGATGTGGTTTGGTACTGTTGCAAATTGAACATGCTAGAGTTTCCTTCTCTATATTTCTAGACATAGAAGGCTGAAATACAATGCCTTTTGTCCTTCTTTTGGTTGAATCAATACCTGGGTAACATAATGCAAAAGTTTGATATATTCCTGTTGTAATGCTTTTGGAATTACCACTTTTGGACCTTTCATGATGATTCCATCTTCCATCATGAGCTCATCTCTGTAAGGAAAATACTGTTGAATGTTAAGTGGTAAACTGGTGTATCATGTTGGCCATCCTTGACTGATAGTGTTTTTCAGCTTCTGCAGAATTGTCTCTGAAACTGTGTGATTTCTGAGTTAATCAGGCCATGATAATGAAAATTTTCTGACTTCCATGACTTCAAAGTCTGCTGTTTTGTTTTCATGCTGCACTGTCATTTGTCTGGGGAAATGTGACAAAGCATCAGCAGGTACAAGTTGTTGTGTCTTTCGACTTTTCCCGGTTCGGGGTTGCCACAGCAGAACTCCGTTCCGCTAATGATTGGTAGTTGATTTTTACGTGCAGAGTTACCAGCCCTGACGCACAGCCTTCAACAAAGGTACGCCCATTCACGCATGTCTCCATGCAGAAGACGCTCTAGCTGAGAATCGAACCGGACAGCGTCTGACTATGAGGCAACAATGCTACCGCAGCACCACCACTGCGGACATCAGCAGGTACAAGTATTTGCCCTTTTGTAAACAATATTGAAATTGTACTTTTGTAATTTTAGCATCTTGTGTTGCAACTGAGCTGGGGCTGTATATATTGGCTTTTTCAAAATTGTCACTAGTACTTGGTGATCAGTCTCTATTTGGACAGGTTTGGAATAAATAAAATCATTGAACTTTGAACATCCAAGCACTACTGCCAAAAGTTATATTTCTGTTTTTCTATTTGTGCATAAGGCATTTCTGTTTGAGTTAAAGTTCTTGATGCATAAGCAATGGGTATGCCTTCTTGAAATGACCTGGCAAAACCCTTTGTAAGAGATAATGTCACAGGCAGTAACAAGCTGTATCCTCTTGGAGTGATTGATAAAAGTCGTTGAAGGCTGTATGGCTCAGGAATGCCAGCACAATCTACGGACTACAGGTGCAAAACATCTACAATTGAAATGTGTTTACAAAGGTTCATTCCCATTATTTATGACCAGTTGCCATAGACGTAGCTGTCATGTAAATATTCATTATAATATAATATTCCTGTTTTGTTTTAATTCTATCAAATAACTGGTGTAATGGCTATAACAAAATGAATACATGCCCTCTTGTGAAAAGAGTAGTAAAACAAGTCACCTAATACTTTTCTTTGGTTATGTAGATGTTAACAACTAGTCAAGTTCACAAGTGAATCCTTGTATCAAGAGGTTATCAAAATATTCAGTCATTCAGCCTGAAACACCTGAACCATTTAACAATTGCTTGTGTGCACTACTTTCAAGTTTGCATTTATGTTCTAAAGGTATACAGATTAATTTTAATAATTTACTCCTGCCTTATAGAGCTGACATGTGATGGATCTTTTTCACAGTGACAATGCTTTTTACCACTGACTAACATGGCCAGTCAGATTTTGAGTTTTAAGTTAGGTATTGTGTCATATAGCAATAATATATGGTGAGGATATTAAGTTATGGTAGGAACTACTCATGTCTGATGGTATCTGATCATGAAAGTGGAGCTTGAGTGATCAGATACACAAAGCAGGAGTAGATCCTTGTGTAACCCAAACTTTTCTAACATATTATTGGTAGTCATTATTATTATTACACAAAATGCATTTTTTTTGTGTTGTGAAAATGTTCTATTTGAAGGAAATTAAAGTGTAATTCAGTCTGTCCTCACATTTATTTTAAACTTGAGTGGTTTGGTTCCTTCTGTATATCTATAAAGGTTTATTAAGTATAATATTTAATTCAGAAGCACTTAGTACTCTGTTTTATCTTGCTTTAGTTTTATATTTAAGATGTTGTGACTTTCGGCTTTTCCCGGTTAGGGGTCGCCATAGTGGAACTCCATTCTGCTAATGATTGTCAGTAGATTTTTACGTGCTGAGTTGCTGGCCCTGATGCACAACCTTCAACGAAGGTACGCCCATTCATGCATGTCTCCACACAGAAGATGCCCTAGCTGAGAATTGAACAGGACAACGTTCTTACTGTGAGGCGACAACGCTACTGGAGCACCACCACCACAGTCTAGTTAAGTAATTTGAGATATGTTTACAATATTTACTTTTCAATGTTCTGACACGTGTGATCCACGAGTTTGGCATTTCATGTGTGATGTTGTATTTGGAAGAGATGACATTTTTAGTAATTGCAATGTAGACTCAAATGATAGCAAGGCTTGTGACTTAATTTTCAAGTGGATTTAAGTAATTCTAAGGATGTTAATAGCAGATATGGCTATTTCTGCTAAGAGAAGATCTGGCTAGGACTCTAGTGACAAGAGATCTGTCTTACAAGCACTCAGATACGTCTATCATTATAGCATCTATGAACATTTCCTTACAAGTAAACACTGACAAATTCTTGCTTTGTTAGATCTGTTGGATGGAATCATAAACAACAAAGCCCTGTATCAAAGGAAGACCTTATGCTAACATGCTTCTCATTATGTATAAACTCTTTCTGTTAGTATTGCATTACTAGCTGAAGGTATGCCATGTTAAAATGGAGACATTATTTAAATAAATATTATTTACATTCACAGCATGAATTAACCTTTAAGTAGTCAATTCTAATTAGTAATCAAGTGCTGTTGAGAGATACTGTTTTGTAATGTCTGCATATTTATAAATCTAGTATGCACAGATCCACTCCAGTGAACGTTTGTGTATATTAACAACTCAGTTTGGTTAGGAAATTGCATTCTGTGACTTTTTTGGGCTAATAATGCAACACATCTCTTACATCAGAGCATACCTCCAAACCTCTTAGCACAAAAATCCTGGACAAATTCAAAAATAATACATTTTTGAAAGATGGAATTTGAAACTCAAATGCCTGTCATTATTTATAGATGTCAGTCTTCAGTTTTAAACACCACAAATTTTATGAGGAAAAGACAAAATATATGAAGCAAAAATCTGGCATTTTGTGAAATTCTGGACAGTGAGTGGTATGGATCACAGTAACCATTGATTGCCACACATCTGGTGGCCTACACACATTATTAGATTCCTGATAATTTCCTAAAAATCAAGTTAAAGAAAATATGCCAAGCAAATGTAAATATTGTATGAATAGCAAATGCAGTTACAAAGATACTAATACACATATGCTCAGTATATACTCTTATTTACAATCGTACAAGTCACATATAGCGCAGAAAAATATGTCTTTGTCTGCATTGGTCATTTCCTACAGAACCCCAAGGACTTATACACATTTTTCTATTATATTATAAAGTCCTTTCCCTCTTTTGGGTTGGGTAACTGCAGTAATATGGAAAGTAATCCTGAAAATACCATGGAAAACCATACATGTTTCTGACATTTACCTTTAATAAACTTACCTATGTTTAACTTTCAGTGTAAAATAAAGCACTGGCAGTCCTTTCTTGTGATACAGATGGCTCCTAGCATTCACAACAAAGTATTTAATTTGCTCTTCTTGCAGCAGACTAATGTGCATGAGAGTTGCCAGTTTTTCTCCATCCTGTTGGAATCTTCAGATGACTCCCTCATCTCCAAGTCTCTGCAGATTTTGCAAAGTTGGAGCCAATGGAAATTTAGCCTGGTTCGACTTCTCCAGAAAGGGAGACAGCAGGTTTTTGTATGGTGGTCTGTGGGAGTCCTTTCTTTCTCCTCAGCTGGTAGCTGGCAGACTGGGGGCATTTCCTCCTTAGCTGCTGGTACTAGTTCTTTCCAGTTTAACCATTCTGTTCTGTGGCAGCCACCTCATCTTCTTCCTCCTCCTGCCAACTGTCCCCTGCTCTTTGCAACTTAAGACTGGTCTGCAGAGCAGTGTTCTCCAACTGTTTATGTCAGTTTCTTCTGCAGATGTCTTGAACTATCTCCTCTTTCATTATCCATGGCTTTTAATCCCACACAGCCCAACATTTTTCTTTCTTTATCAACAGACAAATGGTGCATATTGAGACACAGTTGAAATTGAAACTGGATCAGACCCGAAAGTAAAAGGCTTTTTATGGAATAAAATTTTAAATAGCTGGTGCAAAACCCAATGACTGACTTCATATGTTGAAGAAGTACAACCAGACATACAATGTTAGCATCAGCTTTGTTCATGAGACTTGCGCTTTTACACTATGGTAACAAATTCTTGTCTAAGTGATGGCCTTTTGATATATTTATAGTAATATGAAATATGCCCATTTACATAATTACTGGTATGAATAACATTCAGAATCCATAAGCTGTACAACTTACTGTGAAAGTATTAATAATACATTTGTCCATTATCTATCGTTTAACCTGATTTCATATAATAGTTTTAAATTACTTGCTTTTCAAAATAGTAATGTACATATGAAAGTTTGGTATATTCATAATTAATAGTAAAAAATTGCAATATTTTCAGTATAATGCACTGTATGTGAACAGCAAAAGAGTCTGTATGTGAACAGCAAAAGAGTATTTCTAGCCACTGTATGTCACACAGTAGTTTTTAATAGTGTATAAAATATGAATATAAATGTGCAAATATAAATGACAAGTAACAATCAGTGGTCAACATCTCCACTGCAGTATATCACAGATTAATAATTTCAAAGTAATTTTCTTTGTTACAGCTTGCCATGTCATATGCTTTCCATCATTGGTATGTCACTTGGTTAAGGAATCCAGCCCTCAGACATGTTGTGATTCATTAATGAGCTATGGATGTTAAAAGGAAATATACAAAAAGGCGCTGTAAATGTGAATACGTTTTAAAATGATGCTTTGTTAAAGCACTGTATCTCCTTGTTATTGTTTTTATTTGTGCCAACCAATGACCACACCTCACAACCAATGACCATACCTCACAACCAATGACCACACCTCACAACCAATGACCATACCTCACAACCAATGACCATACCTCACAACCAATGACCACACCTCACAACCAATGACCATACCTCACAACCAATGACCACACCTCACAACCAATGACCATACCTCACAACCAATGACCACACCTCACAACCAATGACCACACCTCACAACCAATGACCATACCTCACAACCAATGACCACACCTCATAGATTAAAACATATGCAGACAGACTGTGCTGCAAAGAAACTGATGGAGTGAACACAGGTAATAGTATTGGACTCAGATACCTTGCAATTTATTATTTTAAGACAGGGGTTACCAAAGTGTGTGTTGCGGCATCCTGGGGAGCCAAGGCTTCCTCACGGGGGTGCCACGAACTAGTGGGCTTAGCCGCAGCGTAGACCATGAACTAATAAGCTTAGTTACTAAGCTTATTGGTTCACGGTTTGTTTGTGGCTGCGTTAGGGGTTGTGGGCTACACAGGAGGAGAGTGGCTGGCCTTGGGTGGGGTGCGGCTGGTGTTGAATTTGGAGGGGAGGTGATCTTCTGGGCTCTGCGGAGGAGCCAGGCAGGAGTTGCTGCTGGGGGGACTGATGGGAGCAGAGGATGTGGGTGGCAGAGTCATCGCAGATATGGGGGGATGGACAGGTCAGTGGTTTTGTATTTCTTGAGATGAACTTGCTTTTACTACAGGGTTTCCTTTATTCCATTTGCTTGTCTCTCTCTTTTTTTACAGGTAGGACTGAATATTAAGTGTGTATCACACAATGGAAAAAGTTGTTTTCAGTACTTTGGATTGGTCAAATGTTCTGAACAGGACTATAACATTAAATCACATTCACTGAGTTCCATTATTATGTGTTTATAAAATAAGATAAAGTCAATGTTTATTGATGAATGTTATATATAATGTGTTAACTGGCATTAAGAAATTGCAATCTGAATGCTTATAACTGACTTGACAAACTTCAAAAATGCTAGACTGTTATTATTACAGAAATCGCACCCCTCTGGAAGCCTCCTCATCTCTGTCTTCCTGAAGTTCCTGTCAATGTGGACCCAATATGTACCGCATGCTTTGCTGACATCTGTCTATTTAAAACTAATTCACGAACAGTAGCAGCTATACAGGGAAGCAACATGCCAGTTCTAGTGGCATTCTTATTCTTTCATGCTAAGTTGGCTTGTGCACAGGGGAAAGTGTAGGTATCAATCAAAACTAATACACATTGAAACTGTTTTATATCCACTTTATTATTTATTGAAGAATGTTGCACTAGTACTACAAGCCTCACATATGTATGAAATCTGTGTCAAGTACTGCTATCTGAGAGATGCATGTTCCATCATAGCTCTCAAACTCTTGCCTTCAGAATCAGGGACACTTTAAAATATAAATACTATTAACCTGAGAAGGTGGCTGAATAAAAGAATAGGAATTAACATGCATTTTCTGAAGGAAAAGAAGTCTATTACTGTAATTATTGTGATTATTTATTAAGTATAATCCACCGCCTTTTATAGCAAAATGACCAGTTTTATCAAGGACTAAAAGGAACAAATCAATGCATGACCAAAATCAGGGATGTCTCTGAAAATCAGAGACATTTATTTTATTTATTGCTTTTGTTTACCGGGAACATCCAACTGGGCACAGGACCCATTTTCAGTGGAGACTAAGGGAGAAGGACTCCAATGTCAAACTACAATTGGCACTGATACAATAACATGAGAATGTCAATTATATATGTCTTTGATTAGATTTTATTGAGTGTTGTTGGATTGCTGGGTGGTCTGTTGCCTGTTTTCGGTCCTCTTGTGGAGGTGGGATGAGAGGATTGGGGATATAGATAAATGTTTTCAAGTTCCTGGGACATTGATTCAGTGGTGGTGCTTTGGTGAGTGGTGGGAGATGTGGTTCAGTGAGTGGAGTGGGCCCTCATTGGAATTCTACTGAAATTGATTTGCCTTCTTTGTGCAGTGTGATCTTGTGTTGTCACTGGTGTGTTTTGTAGTGGGTTGGCTGCATGGATCGTGTTGTTGTTGGCCAGTCTGCCCCCCAGCCATGTCCTTCTGGTGCCCACTGCTGGGTGTGTTCGGCATCCTGGCTGCCCTAGGGTCGGGACTGTGGACTGGGCTCTTTGGCTTGACCATTGCTGTGGTGGACATTTGGCAGCTTAGCAGATGGTTGGTGTCTTTGTGCAGTGACATTGTGGTGGCGGAACTGTAGATTTTTTTTGCTGTGGAGGAGGAAGATGGATGCAGTGTTGTGGGGGATGCGTGTCAGAGTGCCAACTCCTACTGGACAGCTCTTGGAGTGCCAACCTAAGTGGTTCTTCCATTGCTGCTGGAAGTTGGAGGGAGGTGGAGTCGGCTCCGGTTGTTGCTTCTGACAGGAGGTGGAGTGTGGCCTGCTGAGCACTTTGTGTTCCTGCTTGCTGTTGGCCCTGGGATGACCTATGTGAGCGGCAGAGTCTGACCTGCTCTGCCAGATCTTTAGTGGATGTGTATGCATGCACGCACACATACATATGCATGCACACACACATACATATGCATATATATGTGTGTGTGTGTGTGTGTGTGTGTGTGTGTGTGTGTGTGTGCGTGTATATTTATATATATATAATATTTATATATTTATATATATATATATATATATGTGTGTGTGCATGCATATGTAATTGGTTGAATTTGTTTGGTTGCATGTTTTTGTGATCTTGGATGCCTGTGTTGTTGATTTATTCAATTGCAGTTGCATTTTTTGTGATCTTAGATACGTGTTGTTTGTTTACCTAACTAGCCCTTTTAATTAGAAGAGGGATTGTTGTTTCACAAAGTATACTTTTTGGAGTTTGGCGGGGGGGGGGCACCTTGGGAGGGCCTGGGTTCAATGGGGAAGCCAAGGGTCGAAAAAGTTTGGGAACCACTGTTTTAAGAGAACATGTTTTGTATTACTTTAATAGCTGTAAGTACACATTTTTGAGATGTAGTCTATGGACATCTACTTACAGAAGAAGGACTATATATGTGGAATTAAGCAAGATCAACCACATTAGTGAAATATTAATGAAATAGATACAAAATGTACTATTGGCCTTATATGTAACTATGTAACAAGAAAAATGCACTAATTATAATAATAAAGGGCTTAAACTGAAATAAAGTATATCAAGAAAGAAATAACACAGACTGAAGAAATAACTGCAAAATACCTATGTAAATTTAAAGCTTGCCTTTTTTTGATACAGATGTGGAGAGTCATCATCTATGTCTATAATGGTCAAATGGCTACCCATATTTCAGTTTCATGTTAGTATACTAACATGACAGCAGACATCATACTTAACATAGTTGTGTTACATGTAACAACAAAGTGCATAAATATGCCAGACTTTAGTGAGTAGTATTGGTACAGCTATAGATGTACTTGCAAACTTCTCAGCTCTACCTATTTTTAGGGATGTCGCTAATTTTGTCTCAGAATTTTACTCAGTCCCTTCTAAAATTTGATATTGTTTTAGGGAGTTAAATGTATCCATCACTTGGGGCTTTTCTCTGTAAATATTTTTTGCTTTGTTGCTAATTCTGGAAGTAAAAGTAGAGATCTACGTGCGGAAATTATAGAACTAGTTTGCACCTAAGAAAATACAGTTTGATATTTATAAATTCAGGACTAGAGGACATTAGTGGCATGATAATATAAACATAAGTTATGTACTTACCAGAATGGTATATTTTTCTTGTCTGTGTTGCAACACTGGAACAACTGGGCTGGTCATTTTGGTGCCTTCTTTTCAGCAACAACTCTTATAAACGAGCTCCTCCTCTGCCCCATAAACTCTTTTCCTAAAGGGAGACTATATCTGCATACAGATAAAAGACAATGTAATGCTTAGGAACCCCAAAGAGAATAACTGTGTGTCGGGAATTCTTCCAGATCCATTGGAAATGATAACTTGAAGGAAGAAAGGCATTCAGGTCATTCCAGCATCTGGAATAAAATGAAATAAATCTATCATTCTGGTAAGTACTAATTTACATATCTAATTGAGTCCTGTATGCACTAGGACAGTTGGCTAGAACACAAGGCTAACCTTGGGTAGCCTAAGCCAGCAAGCTTTTGTGAATGGTGGCTTTAAAGGAAGGGCAGACCCTAGGATGGCACTCAAACTGTAATGCTTTGTAAATATACATTAGGTTGACCATGTAGCAGCTACTAAAATCCTGAGCCGTGATAGAGTGCACTTTTGGTCTGGAGGTGAATGATTTCCCCAGAAGTGTAGCAATAGGTGATGGAATCATATAGCCATTTAGAAATGATCATTTTAAACATTTTTGAACTTTTTGATAGAAAAAAAAGCACACAAACAACTATTCATTCTTCCTGATTTTTTTAAATTTTCCAGTACAAAATGTATGTCCCAAGAGGGTGTAGGCCTAACTAATGGGGGGTCTATAATGAAATACTTCTTTTAAAAATGCTTTCCATGTCTTATGGGATGCTAGGGAGGATGCAGAAAACAGAAAGTGAAAGGATGAAATAGCTGCCAAATGTACCTTAATTGAGAAGTAAGATCCTTCCTCAAAGTGATGTGCCAAAAAGCTAAAGGAGGATCCATAACTTTGATACTCACAAAATAAATGCTTCCATTTACCTCTGTATGTTTTACGTGATGAAGGCTTTTGAAAAACGGACAATAAATTGATCACCTCATTGAGGAATGTTGGGTCCCTGGTTATTATTTGAAGTAGAGAAACCATTTAGTTAGATGAAGGGAGTAAATGTCTGGGTGAGGCAACCTGGATGGATGTGACAGCAGACGAGGGTGCTGCAGAAGGAGTAGGTGGTCTTCTCTTTAGCTGAGGCTACACAAGGGGAACCATATTTGGCAAGGCCAGAATAGGGATGTAAAAATGGCCTTCAGATTGCATGTGTTGGTTTTCTGGAGGAACGTAGTTTTGAGTGGAAAAGGTGGAAATTCACCTTGGAGACCTAGTGGACCATTCATGGGAGAATGCATCTCTTGGTCACTGTCTCTCCTGAAAAACAATGTTGAAAAAATCTCTTCATTTGGTGCTGAATGGTGAAGCAAAGAAATATCAACAGGGTCTTTCTCATCTCTGAAATAAGTCCAGTGCTGTTTTTGGAATGAGAGGTCATTTGTGTGGGAGCAGGATTTGTCTGTTCAACCTGTTCACTATCCCATTAGATGTCCCTGGAATGTGTGTTGCTATGAGAAAGTGATGTGACTTTAAGGCCTATTCCCATACCCTCATAGCTTCTCTACAAAATGGGTAAAATCATGTTCAACCGTGTTTGTTTATGTACCATACAACTGCTATGTTGTCTGTGTGGATGCTAATTGCACCCTAGGAGAAGCATATCCTGAAAAACCTGCAATGCTAAGAAGATTGCTCTCATCTACAGAACACTGATGCATGATTTGGCCTCTTGTTGTGGCCATGCGTCCTGGATCGCACTGTGTAGATAATGCCCCCTCCCCCGCAGAATGCATGCGTCCATCATTGCCATGGAAGAATGGGTAGATTAAACAAATGGTCTGCCCACTGTTAGATTCTGTGGATCTGTACACCATAATATACTCTTGATAAATGTGTTCAAAGCGTGATTGTATCTGACATGGGTTGAAGTGCTTGGGCCTACTGAGTCTTGAGTGTCCAGTGTAGAATTCCCATATTCAGCCTGCTGAAAGGAACTGTCTGAATAACACACATATCATGGTGGTCTAGAGGGGGATTTTTATGGTTGCATTTGTTTACACTATTTTAACCATGGGTTTGGATGTTTATATCTGAACTTAACAAGAAAACACGATAACAAGCTAAGACTTACATTACCATAGCCACTGTTTCTGCACTGTTTTGTACTGCATTAATTGAGTTTTTCTGTGTTGGAATTAGTTTAGAATTGCCTTGTTTCCACTTTAGTGAGTGTATAGGTGACCTGAGTCATTTTCTGGCCCGGAATTGAATAAAGGATATAAGACTGTACTATTTTTGATTGGCCACAGGGCCTTGTTTGTTTTTTTTTTTTTTTTTTTACTGAATCTCCTCTGCTATTTAAGTGTCACAGTTGTATAACTGTTGGCTCATAACCTACAAGCTCAGAGGCATTTTGTGATGTTTGGTGACCATGCTACTTGAGAAGAAGAGAGTTGTGGGTTTCTGCTAAACTCTGCAAAATCTAAGACTTTACCATATTCACTGTTTCAGCACTTGTTTTTTCACATTATTTTTTGTTACAGCTGTATTAATTGAATGTTTCTGTGTTGAATATTTTCACTCTTTTGACCTTTTTAACAGTCTTTAGTTAAAACTGCCTTGGTTCCACTTTAGTGAGAGTAAAAGAGACCTGAGTCTTTTTCTGGCTCAGGATTATGTAAAGAAAAGAAAAGTGTGTTGTTTTTGATTGGCCACAGGGCATTCTTTGTGTCTTTTTTTTATTGAATATCTTCTGCTATTTAAGTGTCCCAGTTTCACCAATGTAATGTTCTTGCTAATTAGAGCTGACCATAAGGCAGTATTACTTGAAATAAAAATTAAATCTGAGGACCCAACAAAACCAAAAACCTTTAGAAACTCTTCCAAAGCTAACCACTCTCCTTGGCTAAATTCTAAGCACTCCAAACCCAGTACACACAACATATACTAAGCTATTTACATAATCCCTTTATAGCTATTTCAAATGATAAGACACCATGATGGAATCCCAATATCAATCAGTTATACAACCAAAGAAAAAAAGTCTTGGCCAAGCCTAGGAGGAACAAACCCCAACATACAAAAAAAACCCCTGACCAATCTAAACAGATAGCTAAGAGAGTTAATTAATACTTCAAAGGCTAAATTTGAAATAAAAATAGCTTCTTAGGCAAAGGATAATCACAGTGCTTTCTACAGCTATGTCTGTAACCTCAAGGGAAATATACAACAATGTGCAGAACGTATTGTAAATGGCATCAGCAACAATGAACCAGAAGCCATTGCCAATGTTTTGGCTGGCAGGTTCAGCTCAAATTTGTCCCCCCTACCCCCGATATTTCAAAGGAAATACTGCATACCACAATCCTCCCAACCATTACTAGGGAACAGGTCTTTAATGCATTTTCTATGGGCCCCGGTAACATCCCAGGATGCTTACTAAATAGCATGAAATATTACCTATCTGGTCCACTTGAATCACTTTTCAGCTCGAGCCTTCAGTCAAGTTTTGTGCCTAAGGAATGAAAGGTGGCTACAGTCATTCCCCAGTACAAAGGAGATCTAACCACTGATCCAGATAACTACAGTTCCATAAGTCCAAACAGCCTCATATTTTAGGCCATGGAAAGAATCATCATGGACATGATAAATGAGAACATAGGTAACCTGCAAATGCTGGAACATTACAGTTTGGCTTTGTTAAAGGAAGGTCATGCTTTTTTAATTTGGTGGACTTCTTTGAGAGGGTCACCAAACAATGGATGAGAGGAAGACTGTGCACACAGCTTACCTTTACCTGGCCAAGGCTTTTGATACAAAACCCCACTCAGTTATTATAGACAAGCTCACTAAATTAGGTATAAACCCTTTTATCACCCACTGGATAGCCAAATGGCTCACTAATAGGTCCCAGGAGGTCAAAATAGGTAAGGCCATCTCCACCAAGAGGCCAGTCACAACCAGAGACCTCCAAGGATTGGTATTGGGCCCACTTCTTTTTGTTATATAGTTCTCTGGAGTGGAAACACATACTGAGGGCTTATGGATAAGTTTGAGATGATTGCAAGCTGGGATTATTATTGACTCTCCTGCAGACACTAGCATTCTTCAAGAAGGACTCTCTGTGACTAGCAAATGGTGCTAAAGCCATGGTCTTAAACTTAATGCTAAGAAATGAATAATTGTACCAATTGGAAAGTCAACCTTCCTATATAATTACCGTGTTGATAATACACCCCTAAGTTTCAACCCAGTGGGCAGGGATGTGGGTATGCACAGAGGTGAGGATATTCTTTTATACTGAGCAACTTATACTGTTATCCCACTGTACTCTGCCCTAATCAGACCAGTCATAGAGTACAGTGCTCCCTTTGGTATATACCTGACCAGGCATATACAACAACTAGAGTGACCTCAGAGGCTCCTTACAAAAAGAATATATGGCTTTTTTCTTATTAGTTAACAAGAAAGTTAATTCATGTTCTATTTTTTCTAATATTAGCAGTTACTTCATTGTTACTGAGTTTTTTTTTTACTGTTATTAAATTTGAAATTCTAATAAAAAATTACCAGGAAAAAAGAAAGAATACATGGCATAACAAACCTGTCATACACAGAGCACCTTAAAGCCTTTTCCCTCTACTCAGTCTCCTATAAATTGCTGAAGGCTGATTTATGCCTGGCTTACATAACATCCACAAACCCCACACTTACAAATCTCCCAGATATTCCAAAAGACAATGTCTTAAGGACCTGAATTTTGTCTGTGACTTAAACAGAATATGATAGAGAGACAGATACATGTGTCTCACAGACTACCCCTCCTATGGAATATATTTCCCATCCATAGGAAGCTGAGTTTGTCTATTACCCAATTTAAGCACAACATAGACCAGTGGATGAGGAATAGGAAATTTACACTGGGACTGGCACCCATGTCCCTTATGGACAGAGGTAGCTTATAAATGCCTGACCTTCAATGTCCCTTTAGGCTACAGTATGCCATGATTCTTTTGGGAAAACTTGTCTAGGCTTAGAAAGGCCCCTGGCCCTAGTAACAATCTGTGAATATATGAATCTATAAAATGACAACAACAGTGGCAGTAATCATAATTCAGCAAGGCAGCAAAATGATGAAAATTTGTGACATAACTGCCTTGCGCAAAAAGGTAACAAGTAAAGAATTTTTTTGTTTGTTTTACAGTGAGGAATGGACAGGAAAAAGGTAGTAGAAATGGTTGAAAATCAGAAAAGAAACTGTTAGTGCAGAGTAGGAAACTATTGTAAGTTATTTAAGGGAGTCAAATGTAGATTTCTGCAGAAACTGTAAGGAAAGAAGGTACTTAAGTAACCAAAATAGAGAGAAAATACCCGTAAATGCTCAAGATCATTTTGGAGATGTCATAACTGCAATTGTGGCAACAGGACCTGGTATCCTCTCCTTAGAGCAATGGTTTATGGGACAAAGACAAATCTCAAGCTTCTGAAGAAAGTCATTGCCAAAAAGAAGGTGCCAAGGTGACCAGTCTAATTGTTCCACTGTCTGGACAGGAACAGATTGAACCGATGTGTTATACAAAATTAAAGAATATAGAAAGAATTGTAATTCTACAGATGTAAATCAAGAGACAAAATAATAATAATAATAATAATAATAATAATAATACACATGTATTCCTCAGAAACAGTTCACAGAAAAGCACTATCTGATCAATACATAATTTTGATAGACTACTGGTCTCTGCTAAGTCTTTGAACTGTAACTCCATAGTCAGACACAAGAAGGTCACAGTAAGCTGCCTGTCCACTCAGGTCTCTCAACAGCAGGTACAAATATGACTCAGTCATTGTCCATGCTGGTGTGGACCTTGAGCAGTATCCTACCTTCACCAAGAATGATGCCACAATACAGAGATAAGATGATCAGCTTTAACAATTGGCTTAACCACTGGTGTCATTCAAAGGGGATGATATTGGCAAAGGCTCTTGCCACCCCATAGTGCCTTTTTAGGCAAGGCTCAAATTCTAAACCTACCAGAACACAAAAAGGAAAACTAAGGGTAATGCTGCTCAATGCCAGAAGTCTAAATCTCAAAATGCACCCCTTCTCAATATGGAGAACATCGATGTCTGTGCTGTGACAGAAACCTGGTTCAAGGCTCCTGAGAGCACCCCAGCACTATCAGGTTTTAGACAATACCAAGAAAGGAGGGGGTATCCATATTCATCAAGGACACCCACACCTCAAGACTGGTCGATGCATCGGAGACCATCCAGGTGCAATTAACCATAGGCAAGACTGCTCTGCAAATTGTAGCATGTTACAGGCCACCCTCACAAACTCAGGAACCTCACATGGCCTTCCTGAAAACACTAGAGGGATAAATGTATCACCAAACACCATCATACTAGGTGACTTCAATTACCCCAATATAGACTGGGAACACTACTCAAGCCCAAACACCCTAGCCCAAAAGTTCCTGGAATTCATAAACTCAAATGCCATGGAACAACTAGTCACCATCCCCACAAGAGGAGATAACATACTTGATCTCATCATCACGAACATGGGAGCACAATGTTCAACACCGAAGTATACCCTCACTGGTGAGATCAGATCACAAACTAATCTCGCTGGAGGTCCTCATCCCACCCCACCTGAAATAAAAAGACCACAGTAAAACTTCTCGGCCGACTTCACACTTCTAAAGACTAGTGTGGTCTCCTTTAAGGCCCCGAGTCAAGAAAACAGTACTCAAGCCGCTGAATCACTCACAAATGCCTTCTACCAGCACCTGCAGGACTGCATGGATAAGGCAATCCCAAGCAAAACAAAGACTCTCTGTACCTGGACCACAGCCATAAACAAACTCTACAACAAAGGAGAAAGCTACTACAAGATAGAGCAAAATCCTTAAAAGGTAAGACACCCTTGATCACTATAAGTAAAAACTAAGAGCTCTCATAAAATCATCCAAAGCAAATTTTGAGAGAAAAATAGCTAAAGACTCAAAAGACAATCATAAGGCATTCTTTAGCTATGTTAGAAACCTGGGAGGAAACTCCCAGATATGCTCAGAACTAGTCAAATGATGTGAAGATTACTGATCCTACAGACATTGCCAACATACTGGCTGACAGGTTCAGTGCAAACTTCTCCCCTCCCAAAAGGAGAGATATCTATACCAAATGATTGCAGCCCCAAACATTTCCAAAACTGCTCTCTCCAAAGTAAAACACAGCATCCATGGGAGTGTCCCGGCTGTGTGCTCGAACTCAATGAGGAATTAAACCCACAACTAGGACAGCTATTTAATCAAAGTCTTACCTCTGGATATGTACCCAGGAGTGGCGCACTGCAACTGTGGTCCCAATTAGCTTGACAAGTCTTATCTGCAAAGCCATGGAGAGGATCATAATGGACCTCATAAATAAAGACATAGGGAATTTGCAGACCTTGGATCCAACCCAGTTTGGCTTTGTCAAAGGCAGATCATGCCTTTTAAACTTGGTTGACTTTTTGAAACAGTCACCAAAGCCATTGATGAGGAAAGGCAGTCCATACAGCCTACCTGGATCTGGCGAAGGCCTTCGATACAATACCTCACGGTATCATTGAAAAACTCAGCAGCTTAAATGTTAACCCATACATCACAAGATGGGTTGCAAACTGGCTGAGTGACAGAACCCACAGGGTCAGAGTTGCTGGCGCCATGTCAGACTCAAAGCCTGTCCAGTCCTGGGCCCACTCTTGTTTGGCATCTACTTTTCCAGTACAAGCAACCACAGGAGGGTTATGGCTGACAAAGTTTGCAGATGACTGCAAACTGGGAGCCATAGTAGAAAACACATCTGACACAGATATCCTTCAGAAGGGTCTCACAGAAACGGATAACTGGTGCCAGAGCCATGGCCTAAAGTTAAATGCCAAAAATGCATAGTCATACCCTTCGGACCCTTTCGAAAACAAGGTTAACCCTAGCTACCAAATAGGTGGCAATCCACTGAGCACAGAAGAAGTTATCAGGGACTTGGGGACCCAGGTTGATTGTAGTCTGTCATTCGACACCCATGTAGCTAAAGTAGTTAGGAAGACCTTCTACATTGCCCACCTTATCATGAAGGGATTCTCATCTAGATCAAGGGAGGTCATGGTCTCCCTTTACTCATCACTCATCAGACCAATGATTGAGTACAATGCCCCATTGAATGTATCTGACCCGACACTTGCAGCAGCTGGAGAGACCACAAAGTTCCTCACCAAAAGGATAAAGGGTCTCAAAAATCTGTCCTATGCTGCCCGACTGAAAGAACTCCAGCTCTATTCAGTCGCCACCGCTTGCTCAGAGGTGACCTTTGCCTAACATACAAGGCCATGTCAAACCCAGATTTGATGAATATGCTTCACCTCAAAAATCTAGATCCACCAGAGCCACAAGGGCGGAGACTTAAACCTCGACACGGCTATTAATAGGACGTGCTGGAGGGATAGATTCATCACCCAAAGACTCCCTATGCTGTGGAACAAAATCCCGGTATATGTGAGGCAGAGCACCTCGCTGGCCTTGTTCAAGAGAAATCTTGACCAATGGATGGGAGATCGCAAATATACCCCAGGGATTACCTCAGTGTCACTGCTCGACAGAGGCACAGCAAAATAATGGGTATAGTTCCCCATACTTAAAGGCTTGTAAATGCCCTCGGGCAGATAGCCTAGTATGAACCTATGAACCTATGAGTTATGCAGTATAGAAAGTCACAAGGCAAAGGTTTAAACATGGATTCAGTTAAAACAGAAAGCTCAATAGTAAAACAAATTGCACACAGTACTAGAATTCAGAATAAGACAAAGGATATACTACATAATAACAATCTTGCTTGCAGTAATTATGGCTGAATCAAGTTAAAAATGTGCTGTATTTAAACCGTACTATGAAAACTCAAACATATGTGTTAAGTTTCATATTGGCACTAAAGGCAATGGATGACTAAAGTCTGAAGACCCTCAGGACCAATCAAAGGTGAAATGCAAATTAGGTTGTTCTTGTTCTTTCGTCCTTTGGATAGAATGGTTGGTTCCCTGATTTGACAGTTGGTCCAGCCTGGGACCAATGTGATCATGAGTCATTGACTGCTCTGAGGCACATAAATATTCAGAAAGCTAGCAAAAGCCAGTCCATGATTGGTTGGTATCTAACAATAGCCTTCAACCACCTTTGATCCCTGTTATATCTAACACTTCATATTTCAATCTGCCTATCTTTATATACCAGGGCAAAAAGTTAATCTGAAAGTGATCTGAAGAAAAGTCTAATTTATGATCAAAGCACCAAATGTAGTAAAGTTCAATCACAAAGAAGCAAACATCTCAGATAGATTTTCCACTGTTTTTTATTAGGTGTACTACACCTTGTATGTTCTAGCCTAGCCAACAATAAAAAGCAATAGAGAATTTAAGAATCATAGGCATCGTAAGAAATACAAGACCATGTGACCAGCGGCCATTTGTGCCTTGCCAATAACCTCACTGAGGATCTACCACCCCTATCGAGAACACCAACACCTGTTAGTCCAGAGTATAATTTAGGGCACCCATCTAATTTTTCAAGATGTATTTGAAGGCTGATTGTAAATCAAATTACTTGATGTGGAAGACAAGCTTATTCCAGAGCAAGGGGAGGTGCTGGGTGATGAACCTATTCCCTCCATTTAGTTTTATTTATTTTCTGGTGAAGACTGAAGTTTATTGTTCTGGTATTGTTAGCACAATTTGACTTATTAAGAAAAAGTAGGTCACTGATAATAGGATTCCTGATGACACAGTATGCAAGGCACAGGTCTCCCTTCAAGAGCCTCTATGATGCAGAGTAGAGGGACAGGGATTCCAGCCTGTCCTGATAACTAAGACTTATGGGGCCCAAGATCCTTTTCATTAGAAACCTCTGAAGAACAATAACTTCCTTGGTCTTGGAAGAGCTGGCCTTGTTGATAAGTTGTGAGATACTGAAGGATTTTATAACTATGATTGCTACAGGATAGGGAGACATTAGCCTATGTGTCCAAGTTCCAGATCAATGTCTCACTAGATAGTGGGGTGATACTGATGTAGTTTTGTGAAGGTGAGGATACTGTATTTGTTAACATTTAGTCTGAGCCCTTGTTCAGTGCACCAGGAGATGAAATGTAGTGATCCATTCTGAAGGGTATTAATATCTGTGGTTAACTTGGTCTCCTCTGAAAAGAGGCCAGTAGCCAAGTGGGACTAACACAGTCAGCAATAGGATAATATTAATAACAATAATAAATAATGACACCTACCTTACAGTCATCAGTGAAATTAGTCAGCAAGAGATCTTTGTGTCAGTATTAAGATCAGAGCAATAAATGCAAAAATGACAGATCCCAGACAGAACCCTGGGCGACATCAATGGTCAACTTTTCCCTAACTGAGGAGGAAGCATCACCAACCCTGGCAATTTGCATTCTGTCCCTGAGACACTCTGCAATCCATCTTCCCACATAGTGATCGATGTTTGAGCCCTAAGTTTATTTACAATCCCATCAATTGGTTTGCTATTGAACATCTTTACTAGTTCCAGGTCGGTAGCATGAACAAAGAAGCTCACAAAACTAAGTAGGCGTGCCCTGCCCTTAACAAATCCACACTGTTTTGGGTTGAACATGATCAAATTTTTAATGTTATGATTTATGAGGTTGGTGATGATACACTCCATGGCTCTACAGGCAAGGCTTGTAAGGCTAATCGGTCTGTAATTATCCGTAGCAAAGCTTAGGCTGAATAACTAAAGGAGAGGATCAGTGATGGTATGCTTAACACTGTTTATTAGACACCTGGTATATTATTGCTGGATCCCATGGAAAACAGTTTTTTTTTATCTTAAAGAGTGCTTTATGGAGATGATCCTTTGAGATGTTGGAGGGATGTGAAAAGTAGATGTCATTTGCCATATTTAAATGGGCAACAAGTACTAAACAATACATGTCAAGTAGTCAGGCTATAACCCTTAAGTGTTACACTGTGGTAGTCATAATTTCAGCTCACCAGGACTAAGCTGGGAACTTTCTAGCTGTCCCAGTGACTGGGTGCACCTAACTTTATTTTTCAAGTCAGGTAAAGGGGTCTATATCAGAACATCAAAGTTTTAAAACTTTGAATGTTCTAATATCGACCTGTTTTAATCGAACACTAAAAATAGCGAAGCTGCAGAACACGGAATTCTTTCCTAGGGAAAGAATTCTGTTGGCCGGTTCGGTGACTTCACTATTTTCAGCGCTGTGGTGGAGATTTACAGGTAGGGTTCAGGTAAGTGTGCGACTGTGTGGTTGTTAGGATTAGGGCACATGTTAGGTAAGTTAGGGTTAGGGCGCGGGTTAGGTGAATTAGGTTTAGGAGTTGGTTTAGTGAGTTAGGGTTAAGGCGCGGGTTAGGTGAGTGTGCGATAGTGACGGACCTTAGGGTTAGGGTTTGGGTTAAGGTAAGTGGATAGATAGTAGTGTATGTATAGTTTAGTGTAGGGTTAGTTGTAGGATTATAAGTGTATGTGTGTGTATTGATGTTTTTTAGGTGTGCTTGTGTTGTGTGTATGTGTTTCGGAATAGCAATTTTTTTTCCCCAAGGAATAAATTTGCTGTTCTGAATGTTCGATATTATGTGGTTTAATTATTTTAGGTTCGATGAAATAGCATTCACTATTTTCATCTTTCAATAACGTGATATAAATGCAGGTAAAGTAACACCTTTTCCATGAAAGAATGAATACAACTATCTAGTGATATATCACTTACAAACGTATGTCAAGAGTGGTGCAAAGGCTATACCTGTGCTAGATCTAAGATAACGTATGGCATTCTGTGACAGTGAACTGAAAATGGTTAAATATGACTATTATTTTAGTATGTTCCATCTAATTACAAAATATGTTAAAATAGATATGTTGTTAAAAGTAAGCAGCAACATGCCAATTGTAAATCATAATGTTTTGAAGACTAGTCACTTCAGTATCATAGTAGTTACAAGGAAGTTGCCACTATCATGTAGCTAAGTCTTGTTCCCACTATGGGAATCAGTGAACCAGCAGTGTGTCTTGTATCAGTGCCTGTTGCAAAAGACCTTTGCAAAGTTATCTAGGGGAAGTGAAAACAGTATGACTGCAGTAGTATATCAAAGCTACTTGATTATTAATTATATATAATACATTAATCTGACTATAACGAGGCAAGTATCAAGTCACAGATTGTTATTATAGTACGAAGAAGAGTCAGGTATAATATGAACATTGGTCCACTGCCATTATTCAGACATACTGAAACTGTGCAGATGTTGTAGGTTCTAAAACTAACACAAGCTTAACCTGTGGTAGGAGGGTAAACACATTCATGCAAATATTTGTAGAAAAGAGACTTTAATGTCAATGTGTGAAGCCAGACCTAAAGTATAGGAAGAGGAGAATCTTTTCAGATCTTTTTAGGAAATGAAGGCAACATAGCCTCAGGGTCCATTATCATATATTCATATATATATATATATATATATATATATATATATATATATATACACACACACACACACACACACACACACACACATATATATATATATATATATATATATATATATAAAATTCACCACATGAAGAGCAAAGCCTCCTTGCAAAACAGGACCCAGACACCCCTGCAAGGTAATAAGTGCTTTCGTACCCTTTATTACAGAAAACAGAACTTCATCAGAAAAAAACACCTTCCATACTTCCTTCTTTTATACAGCCAACAATCCATTTAATCCAATGAGAATTCACATTTATAAAATGACATTTTCATAAATAAAAACCGATTTTAAAAAGACCTTGACAATATTTTGTACTTCTACTACCAAAACATAAAGTTTACAATACTCTTAAATACAAGATAATCTTATACCTAACTTCAGAATGTGTGTATTGATTTAAATGGATGGTTGGCTGTGTAAAAGAAGGAAGTATGTAAGATGGTTTTATCTGATGAAGTTCCATTTTGTGTAATAAAGGGAACGGAAGAACTTATTACCTTACAGGGGTGTCTGGGTCCTGTTTTGCAAGGAGGCTTTGCTTTTCATGTGGTGAATTTTATGTTACATTGTGTTTTGGACAAATATATATATATATATATATATATATATATATATATATATATATATAGATACATACATACATACATAATGAGGATATAAAAAGTTTACACACCCCTGTTAAAATGCCAGGTTTTTGTGATATAAAAAAATGAGACCACAATAAATCATTTCAAAACTTTTCTCACCTTTAATGTGACCTATAACCTGTACAGTTTAACTGAAAAACAAACAAATCTGTTAGGGGAAAAAATATAAAAAATAAAAAACATACAATAAACTGGTTGCATAAGTGTGCACACCCTTAAACTAATACTTTGTTGAAGTACCTTTTGCTTTAATTATAGCATTCAGACTTCTTGGGTACACACCTGCCATCAATTAAAGAGACTCTGATTAACCCCAGATAAAGTTCAGCTGTCTTAGTAGGATTTTCCTGACATTTACTCAGTTGCCTGCTACCACAGTTCACAGGGAGCTTACAAAGCATCAAAGGGATCTCATTGTTGAAAGGTATCAGTAAGGAGAAGGGTACAAAGACATTTCCACAGCACTGGATATACCATGGAACACAGTGAATACAGTCATCAAAAAGTGGAAAAAATATGGGACAACAGTGACGTTGCAAAGAACTGGACGTTTCTCCAAAATTGATGAAAAGACAAGACAAAAACTGGTCAGGGAGACTGCCAAGAAACCTACAGCAACACTGAAGCAGCTGCAGGAATTTCTGGCAAGTACTGGTTGTGTACTACATAGGTTCATAGGTAGGTACTAGGCTATTGGCCCTAGGGCCTATATAAGCCTAGCCAAAGGTACCCTCGCTTTCGCCACCCAAGAAAATGATTTTCCTGTGCCACTGTCGAGCAGAGCCACAGAAGTGATCCCCGGGATGAATTTCCTATCTCCCATCCAGTCATCAAGATTTTTCTTGAACAGTGCTAATGTGGAGCTTTGTTTGATATAGATAGGTAGTTTGTTCCAGAGTATGGGAAGTCTCTGGGACAGGAATCTATCCCTCCAGCATGTTCTTTTTATTGTGGTGACGAGGTTTAGGTCCCTAGAGCGTGTAGCTCATAGGGATTGGGATTTCTTTAAGTGGAGCTTGTCTAAAAGCTCTGGGTTTGACATAGCTTTGTGTGTTAGGCAGAGATCGCCTCTGAGTAGGCGATATGCAATGGAGTAAAGCTGCAGTTTTTTGAGACGGTCTGCATAGGGCGTCTCTTTGAGGCCGGTAATCCTCTTTGTGAGGTATTTCTGTGGCCTTTCCAGTTGTTGTAGATGTCTTGTGAGGTACATACCAAAAGGGGCATTGTACTCTATAATGGATCTAATGAGTGACAAGTAGAGGGGAACAATGACCTCTTTTTTCCTGGATAAGAAACCTTTTGTGATGAGGTGTGCCACATAGAAGGATATCCTGACTACTGTGGCGATGTGATTATCAAAGGAGAGACTACTGCCCACCTGTGTCCCAAGGTCTCTTATCATACTTTCGGTGTTAAGTAGACTACCACCTATGTGGTAGTTCATGGGTACTGAGTTTTTACCAAATGGAATGACAATGCACTTTTTGGCATTGAGCTTGAGGCCATGGCTTTGACACCAGGCATCTGTCTCAGCAAAGCCCTTTTGTAGGATGTCCACATCTTTTGGAGTTTTGATTATGGCTCCTAGTTTGCAGTCATCTGCAAACTTCGTTAGCCAAAGACCTTCTGTGTTGGCCTGTACTTCAGAGAAGTAGATACCAAACAGGAGAGGACCCAGGACTGAACCCTGTGGTACTCCACTTGTCACTGGTCTGAAGCTGGATTTGGAGTCTGCTACTTTCACAGTGTGGGTTCTGTCAGTGAGCCAGTTGGCAACCCATCTTGTGACATAGGGATTTATACCTAGTTTAGTGAGTTTATCTATAATTCCAGAGTGGGGGATGGTGTCAAAAGCCTTGGCGAGATCTAGATAGGCTGTGTGAACCACCTTACCCTCATCTACAACTTTGGTGACTGCTTTAAAGAAGTCTATCAGGTTTAGGAGACATGATCTGCCTTTTACAAACCTGAACTGGGTGGGGTCCTGAGTTTGGAGATTACCAATGTCATTGTTTATAAGTTCCATGATGATACGCTCCATAGCCTTGCAGACCAGGCTCATTAGGCTAATGGGGTGGTAGTTTACGGGGTCTGTGGTGGCTCCCCCTTTGTGGAGTGGGATAACTGTCGCTGTGCGCCATTCAGTGGGCACATAGTCTGAGGTGAGGCTATGATTGAACATGGTACTTAGGTGGGGTGCCAGTTCGTTCTGTAGTTCATGTAGAACACAGCCCGGGATGTCGTCAGGTCCCATGGATGCTGTGTTCTTGCCTTTGGATAGTGTGTTTTTTACCTGTGCAGCCGTGATTACAGGAACTTTGCATTCTTCTGGTATAGAGATGGGCCCTTTAGGGGATGACAGAGGGGTAAAGTTAGCACTGAACCTATCTGCCAGGATGTTAGCAATATCCGTTGGTTCTGTATATTTAGTGCCATTGTGCTGTAACTCAGAGCAGATCTGAGTGTTGCCATTGAGATTCTTGACATAGCTATAGAATGCTTTGTGGTTGTCTTTAGAGTCAGTGGCGATTTTGTTTTCATAACTAGCTTTGGAAGATTTTATGAGGGATCTCAGCTTCTTACTGAAGCTGACCAGGGAGTTTCTCCAATCATGGGATTTTACTCTTTTTTGCAACAGTTTCTTTCTTCTGTTGTAGAGTTTGTTTATGGCAGGGGACCACCAGATTGGCTTCCTTTTTTTGGAGGATAGCATCTTGGTTCTGTTTGGGATTGCACGATCCATGCACTCATGTAAGTGCTTATAAAGTGCATTTGTGTAGGATTCAGCAGTCATACCTCTATTGTCTGTCAGCATGGGTGTCGTGAAGTTTGCCACTTCTGTCTTAAGAAGCGTGAAGTTGGCTTTGGAGTAACTGTTTACTGTGGTTTCCCTAATGGGGGGTGGGGGAGGGATGTGGATGTCTAGGGTGATTAGCTTATGGTCGGATCTGACCAACGAGGAATTGACCTCTGGTATGGAGCACTGGTTGCCCATGTTGGTAATAACCAGGTCTAGGATATTGTTGCCCCTGGTGGGGGTGTGGATAAGTTGATCCATGGCATTGGAATTTATGAATTCCAGAAAACGTTGAGCACAAGAGTTGGTACATGAGTAGTTTTCCCAGTTAATGGTAGCGTAGTTGAAATCGCCCATTATTAGGGTGTTAGGTTGTACCCTAATATTTTCCAGTGTATTAAGAAATGACGAGTGGGAATCCTGGGGCATGGCGGGGGATCTGTAGCAAGCTGCAATTTGGATTGCGGTCTTGCCCAGAGTTAGTTGCACTTGGATAATCTCGGATGCATTATGCTGAGCAACTAGCCTGGAGGTGTGGATATCCTTAATGAATATGGACACGCCTCCGCCTTTAGTGTTTCGGTCCAGGTTAGGTGACAACAATCTCCTGTATTCACCATATGTCTGGCCTATGGGGAGGGTTGCAGGATAGAAGCCTTTTCTTACACAGAAAAATATCCAGGCCTGGCTAAAATTTACAAAACAATACATCAAGTCTCCCAAAAGCATGTGGGAAAATGTGTTATGGTCTGAGACCACGGTTGAGCTTTTTGGTCACAATTCCAAAAGGTACGTTTGCCGTAAAAACAACACTTTGCATCACCAAAAGAGCACCATCCCCACGGTGAAGCATGGTGGTGGCAGTATCATGCTTTTGGGTTGCTTTTCTTCAGCTGGAACTGGGCCTTTAGTCAAGGTGGAGGTAATTCTGAACAGTTCCAAATACCAGTCACTTTTGCCCCAAAACCTTTAGGTGTCTGCTAGAAAGCTAAAGATGAAGAGGAATTTCAACTTTCAACACGACAATGACCCAAAGCATACATCCAAATCAACAAAAGAATTGCTTCACCAAAAGAAAATTAAAGTTTTGGAATAGCTCAGTCAGAGCCCAGACCTAAATCCAATAGAAAATCTGT
>NC_056730.1:815889112-815921612 GCF_019279795.1 Protopterus annectens
GAGGGTCCATCCTGATGGAAGTCTGGAAGGAAGAGAGAGGTGGAAAGTGACTGAGACAGGACAGCTCCCACCTGGTTAGGGGGTATGGATTATGCCCCCTCTGGGACAGAAGTCTGGAAGGGGGAGAAAGACAGAAAATGGCAGGGCTGGAAGAGCTCCTGCCTGGGTGGAGGGGGGGGGGTCAGGTGAAGCTCCCCACAGCCAAAAGTCCTTAAGGGTGCAACTGGCGGACAGTGGTGGGGCCTGTAGAGCTCCAACATGGGTGAGCATGGTCAGACAGAGCTACCCATTATGGAAGTCCTTGAGGAAGCATTAGGGAGCACAGCAGAGGGGCCTGGAGAGCTCCTGCCGGGGCAATGGCATCCAACTTCACCCCATAACCGATGGCATCCTTGAAAAATCTCAAAGTCACCAGAGCTGCTCTTGATGGGAAAGCAGGGGGACTCTGAAGCCTTCATGAGAGCGGATCTGCCCCTCAGTGGCCGAGGGGAATTCTGGAAGGGCGGACGGGATCAGAGGGAAGCTCTCCTGAGAGGGTCTGAGGGCATGAGCGATCAGGCACGATCTGGAAGCCTGCAGGAGACATGAACGTGGCAGAGTCCCCCAACATGGGGGGGCATGGCCGGGAAAGGTCTCTTGGCGAGGTCGCAGGGGAGGCCTGTAGGGGTCGGCCCTGACAGAGGTAAATAAAGGAGCATCAGGCAGATGGGTGTGGGGCCTGGAGAGCTCCTGCCTGGGTGAGTGGGATCAGGCAGAGCACCCCCATGATGGAAGTCCTTGAGGGAGTGACTGATGGATGGCGGCAGGGCCTGGAAGGCTCTTGCCAGGGTGAAGGCATCCGACCTTACCCCATACCCAATGTCATCACTGAAAAATCACACAGTCCCCAGAGCTACTCAGGATGGGAAAGCAGGGGTACTGGCCGCCCTGGGAAGCCAGATCACCATTCAGACTGAGCAGTCTAAACTGGGACATTTCTGTGTCCCAAAGACAGTGTTCAGGATTCCAGGACAGAGACCTCTAAACCGGGACTGTCCTGGAAAAACTGAAACAATTGGTCACCTTGGAAGAGACAGATATTTTTCCCACTCAAACTCAAGCTGGTCTGTCAATCCTCTCAGCATGTTCTTAAGATTAAAGCTTTAAGAAACCATTTGTTTGTAGATGTTAGGGAACAGTCTTTGACTTTTTAACCCAAAGGATGTTAGGGAACAGTCTTTGACTTTTTAACCTAAAGGACTTTCACAAACAGATCAGAAGGTCTGAGATGGAGTTAGGACCTCTGTCTCAGAATTTTATGGGGGAAAACACACTGATAAGAAATTCTAAAAGAGAATTTGCCACCTTTTCTGCCTCACTAGAGAACAAAACCATTATCTCAGAGTAAAAAAAGCTTAGTATACCACCACTAAGCTACATCTATTATCTGGGATATATAGGGTAATAAGAGATCCCACAATGTCCATGGCTGCTCTTTGTAATATATCATCAGTAGCAGACAAAGGCACCAAAACAGCATTAGCGTTAGCTCTTGACTTGCTGAACTTTTGGCACTGCTTAGGCGTATTGCAGTACTTTGTCACATATTTTCAGTACTTGACCAATAGATAGTTTGCATAAGCCTACTTTTTGTGTACTTCATGTCCAGATGGCATGAAACAGGAATATCAGGGACTATGGCCAGAATTAACCACTGGCACATTCTTGGACTTCCAGCTGCTGCACTCCTTGCCCCAATTCTGGAGTTCAGTCTCTGTATAATAGCCCCTTGATTACATGTACAGATTCCCCATCTTTGTCAGTCAGGAACCTGTTTGGCTACCTTCCTCACACAGTTACTCAGTTATATAGAAAGAAGTGGTTCAGTGTTGGTGAAAACCTTTGAAAGGAAGTGACAAGCTTAGAAGAAAAACAGAGTTACACTATGTGTATCTGCCTTAAAGCTGTTCTAAATCTTTAATACATTTTACAGCTTTGCACATTTTATACATTTATGTGCCGTGCGATTTAGTTGAATCAAGGATTGCAGACTTTGTACAGCATTTTCATTTTTTGGAAAAATAATTACATTTATCTCAGTTTAATAAATCTTTTTTTTTTTTTACACTAGGAAGCCAAGAGGTTGGTACAGCTTCCACCCATGTCTTCTAAGTCCACCAAATTCATCATCAAACCCAGGGTCTCATCAGGTAAGGTGAATAAGGAGTGCATGAGGTGGGGCAAGCAGATCCAGTGAGGTCCTTACAGCCATATTATATGCCACAACCAACTGCTGTAAGCCATCTGCACTGAGTACAGAAAGAAACTGGTGGAAGGGTAGGAGCAAATGTAGATAGAGTTACAGGATGCAGATTCCGGGAATAGAGAAAACCTATGGCAAAACAACCGTGAACAAAACAAGATAGTAATTTGACCAAGAGATGTGTTCTACCACCATGTCGGAGGTGGAGACACCAATTTTGAACACTGAAGCTAAGGGTGTGCCTAAAACAATTGGTAATGGTGGTAACCACCTGAGAAAAGTCAAACTCTGGCATTATACTGAAAAAAATAGACTTATAGCCCACTGGCTTATTATCAACTTTGATATCAAAATCCCCATATCACCAACTAGTTTGAGAATCCCAATAGTAATTCATCACGTCCATGAATGGCAAAGGAATGCCCTCATGCTACTGGGTGTGGGCAATAAATGAAAGAAATCCACAGTTTGCTCCTGTTCTCATAACACAGTCAAAAGCATTGGTAGCTCCCATCATTAGCTTGGCCAGTAACCTGTCAGTTTGTCTGACATCAGGGGTCTGAATTACAGATAATCTAAAGTGGGGGTTGACTGTAGCCACTAAATAAAGGCCAGCATTTCCCCCAACCAGATATAAGCAATAAAATCCATATTAACATCATGCATACAGTCTGAAATAATTTGAGGCTTGTTGCAGATGGACCTGGCACTGGAATAAAGTGCTCTTGGGGGGGGGGGCAGTGTTGCTAGGTCCCCAATACCTGTCTTGGGTAATAATCATCTATCTGGGAATGTCAAAGAGGAGGGAAGATTGGTGCGTGGAATATTTTGCTCCAGGGTTAAACCTGGTCACCAGTCGGTGTAAATGATTTCTATATACCAACCTATCTCCAGTGGTCTGCTGTCAGTTGCTTTGGAATATGGAACATTCTGCTTGAATGAAAGATTTATAATGAAAGCTTCTGTGACCAGGAAGGACAATGCACAAAAAAAAATCCCCTGAGTTTTGTATGATGTCCTGGCTTACACCCATAAATAAAACAGAGATCCACTAATAACCCAGAAACAACACCCAGCAGAACTGGTCCATGAATCTGGAGCTAAACTATGATAGCAGTTCAGTTAAAATAATAAGAAGCATTATAATTAGTCCTTAAACAACACTAAAAAGATGAATAGAAGTCCTAAAATAATTAAAACCATGTACTTCACATCATTAACTAAGTCCTGTGGATAACATTACTGAAAACAGCTACAATGGAAATAACTGTTGACATCTGACTCTGAAAAAAAAATCTGTCTAAAGTGAATCACACTTGTCAGTCAAGGTCCAAAGGAATCAAATAATAATCATATGTCAATATGACCAATAAAGGACAGTTTTTAAATAAAAGTCCAAAAATATTAATGGATTCAGTACAAAACACTGGAGTAAAAGTCTGTTCCAGCCCAACAATAGCACGTGGAAGCATTCCACAATCAACAGAAGTTCACTGTATCCAGGGACAGAAGCAAAACACAAAAAGAAGCCTGCAGCAAAGATGTAAAGGATATCATTAGATCCATATAACATATTTGCCAAAAGCCCAAAATGGAAAAAGCTGCACATTGTCGAGTAATCAAAGTACAGCTCTAGCAGAAACACAAAATATTGATCATACAATAATAACAGACAGTTGGTGACAATAACAGGTAAAACAGTCTGTTCAAAGAAAGAAATGCTACACTGAAAACCTGAACAAATCTTCTCATGGATGACTAGAACAGTTCACCTTTAGCACGTTGACAAATTTCCTTGCTCGCAAGTAAGCGAGTGGGTCGAATGTATAAAGCTCGGGATCATGGATAACTAAAGGAATAGCAGAACTTGAAGTATACACATAATCTGCAGGGGGAAGCAAAGTTGCACTGAGATAAAATGTGTTATGTCCAGTTGTTGAAGTCTACAGTTCTCTGCAGTTCTGAGTTCACTAAGCTGGACAGATAGAACCAGAGATATGGCACAAGAGGAGCAACCAAGCACTTACAAACGGACAGTAAATGTGAGGCCTTATGTGAAGATGCACTACCAGATTTGAGTAATTTAGGACCAGTAGTAGAATAAAAAGGTCCAAAGCTTTCTAATCATAACCAGTATACCTAAAGAACAAAAACATTAGCTGAAATCAGAATGGACTTTGCTTGCCAAGAAAGCATTATAAAAACACACTGAACAAGTTAAAAATCTTAGGCTAGGTGAAAATCAAATAGTGGGACAAAAATGCTAAAATGTGAGTATGCAAAATACATATAAGAAATCATACAGATAATTCAGATGTGACAGTGAGGATAAATAACAGAAAAGTAAAATGTTCATATACTCAGATACATCTATAAAAATTGTAGATGACCTTATTTCTGAAAAGTTAAAACTAATTTTGTATTTGAAAGTAATCCAAACAAGTGTCTGCATACCACTCAAACAAACCACTGGCAATTGATTCTTTCTTTTTTTTTTGAAACTGAAATAATGAAACTACCACATAATCTTTGCTAAACAATCCAAAGCAAGGGATCTTGGTGTCATAAATACATTAAACTCATTGGATGCTAAAAACAATGCTAGAATACAAAACATACTGCAAGAATATAATGACATTTTTAAAGGAACAGACAAACCAAAGAACAATCGAGTAAGGCTCCATGTTGATTCAAATGTGAAACCAACATCACAATTACACAGAAGAATACCATACCACTTAAAAAGTTGAGCAATATCATAGGAGGTTACTAGGCTAATGGCCCTAGAGCCTTGTCAAATCTAGCCATTCATTATCCATTTTCCCAATTATTAATGCCCATGGGCTAGAATGACTTTGGTATATGCCTGTGCTTTAGGGCATGAATGGGGAGCCTGTTCCAGAGACGAGATGATCAGTGAGCCACACACCTCTCCCTCCAACATGTTTTGTTTATGTCACAGATCCTTAGATTGGGTAATTCTAGTGCTGTTTCTTTTGCGAACTTGTAGAAGATCCATAGGGCTGGATCAGAGACTACCTTGCAGGTAAGACATAGATTGCCTTTCAGTAGTCTGTAGGAGACTGAGTACAGGGACAGGTTTTTGAGGCTGTCTGCACAGAAAATATTATTTACACCCTGTATTCTTCTAAAGAAGCATGGGGCGGCCACAGTGGTGCAGCGGTTAGCGGTGCCACCTCACAGCAAGAGGTTCTCCGGTTCGATCCTCAGCTGGGGTGCCTTCTGTGTGGAGTCTGCATGTCCTCCCTGTGGTCGCGTGGGTTTCCTCCGGGTGCTCCGGTTTCCTACCACATCCCAAAGACATGCTGTAGGTGGATTTGACACTCTAAATTGGCCCTAGGAGTGAGTGCATGTGTGTCTGCCTTCTGTGGAAGGCTGGCAACTCGACACCTTAAAACTCCACTGCCAATCATGAGCGGACAGGTGATCCACTGTGGTGACCCCTAACCGGGAAAAGCCAAAAGAAGAAGAAGATTCTTCTAAAGAAGCATGAAGAAATGATATAACAAAATGTCAGATTGTACACGTAGGCAACACCCAGAGTTATGCCACCAAAGCCAAAACAACCTGCAGAAGTCTGTATTTGTACTGTAATCAAATGATCAATAAAGCCATATAAAGAAAAATATATATAATACCCTTACAATAACTGACAGCATTATGGAGTTGAAAGGCACAAAGGCATTTAGTAAACTTGATATAAAGTCAGGATGTTATGAGTTAGAGCCACACCCAGATAGATGAGACCACCACATAATCACCCCACATGGGTTTAGGAAGATATAAAGACTGATTTATGCTGTGCGTTTGTCTTTAGAAATTTAAGGACTTACTAAGTTTAGTACTATTAATAATAAAAAAGTAAAAACTAGAAATAGAAATCAAAATCTAAACTAACTGTAACTGAAGTTCTGTATATTCTGAAGGAGATAAAATAACTGAAAGTGGGATCTTTAGAAGGGGAATGGAGCAAATTACATAGAAGTAAATGGAATTTGTCAGGACAACTGATCCAGAATAGTGTTCAGGAAGAGGAATGAGGTTTAAGGGAAGGCAGGAATTGAGAAATGCATGTAATGCCAGAGTAAATGAAAGTTGTAAAATGTATACTGCGTGAAAATAACAAAAGAAATATCAGTATGGTTTGTTTTATTTTCTATTAGTGTATATGTATCTATGCAACTTTTTAATGTCATGTTTAATAAAAATGTTTAAGAAATGAATTTTCTTTAGAGTGTCATTTGAGGGAAACAAGAAATACATAATTTAAGGAATTATAATGATGACATAATTGTATACGCAAACAATGGAGAGGCATAATAAAATATTAAGGAAGGTGTTTAAAAAGTTAAAAGAAAGTTGCCTGCCACTGAATAGAAACAAATATGAGTTTAATGAATCTCTGCTGGAACTCTATGGCTTGACATGTTTGGAGGAAGGCACATCACCGAATCTAAGTAAGGACAAGGTAGTGCAGAAACTGACACCTGTAGCAAGTGGTAAAGTAGACAGAAGTTCAGGTGAGATGACAAATAGCTGCACATGCTAGACTTCATTATGATAATAGTACCACTGAGCAAATTAAAGAAATAACGTATTCCTTTTAAACTAACTAGAAAAAACAATAATGTTAGAACAAGTAAAGAACAGACTAAATTCAGAGACTGTAATGTATTAGTTTGGCTTTGGATGTGAAGGCATTTTAGGGTAGATACGCATCCTTTGTGATAGATGTCTTATTAAATCAAACACTGGGGCAAAATAACGGAGTTGTAACATATGCCAATGCATCTTTATTTAAAGTGGAGAGGAGGTATGTGCTGAATGAAAAGAGAGTGCTGCCACTTTTGAGGGCATGTGAATGCTTGCACATATATTTGTATGAAAAGGTTTTCAGATTAATGACAGATTAATAATATACTGTACACATGGTATTGGCAGTGATGACTCCAGCTTCTGTTTCATTCCAGAGAACAATATAGTCACAACGCCTGGTTGGGAAGTCACAGCAAATGCAGTCCTAGCCTGAGAAGCATCCTGCATCTCAGTTACAATCAATGTTTTCCTTTTTAACATAAATTTCTTAAAAACATAGTTTTCACCTTTATAGCAGTTATGTGTTCCTTTCTTGATAAATGGACAAAGCTGATGTGTTCTGAGGCTTAGGGCATTGGGTACCTGTATCTTGTCAATGTAATTTTTGAGGATGAGATGGGATTCAAAGGAAAGTTCTTTTTGGTAAAACTAAAAAGTAATCTATCAAGGCTCTTGATTTAATGACATCATTATTTCTATCAAAATAGATATAGCTGACTAGTAAAAATTAATTTCGGATTTTCTTCAAAAGTACTACTGGGACTTGCAAATGTTATGGTTCTTTAAATTTCATTATAACAGTATATGTTCTGTCTCCCTGGATGGAGGTGTCCATTCTCTGTACCATTTCAGATAGTGTTCCAGTGTTCTGCTAAACCTGTCTCCCATTCTTTATATGGTCCAATAAGCACTTTTAACTGTATACCCACATGCAGTGCACAAAACGCCACCTTTACATACAGCTGTATACTATGCATCTAACTTACCTCATTCACACTCAACAACTCTATATGGTTACACCCATTCAGTCTACATATAACCTTAGAATCCTAAGCTTTTTCTAAAAACAAAGATAAAAAGCATAAGCAAACCAAATATAAATATCTAATGGATAGTAAATATTATTAATAAAAGTACGCAACACAATGCTTTTCCAGAAAATAACTAATTTTCAATAATGATAATAAATATATTAAAGGTATTTAAAACAAAAAGGAAAAAATTAAAACTTATTTTTTCAAAATGTTCACAACCAGCATTCCCTATCTTAGAAAGCTTATAAGCTTTGTGATATGCATGCTCTTTAACTTATAGTAGCGGCAATGTTTGGATTATAAGTTCTAGCACATGACTATAGGGAAGTAACTCATCCAGGTCAGAGTGGCAATGTCAATAAGGGTGAATATACTCAAGCAAGACTCAATAAGTTGAAACTGCAGAAATCTTTAGCTAGAAAGCAAATGTAAATATACTCTTGTACCTGAAGTATTACGGAAATTCATGCAGAGGAAAGGAATTGCAAACAAGAAATGTTACGGCAGCCATTATTCAGAAATGCTTAGTGCATCTATTTTTCTCTTACTTTCATGGACAGTGGTTAGATCTGCTGCTCAAATACATGCTTCTGTGCTTAAGTGCAAAAGCATGTATTTGATATGTTTAACTAGCCACTTTAGCCACAGATCATGAAGCAAAGTAAAAAGGTATGTGGTGCTTCAAAGAATGCTAAAGCATTTCTGAATATCTCCTAATGTTGAACTATGCCAGCACTCAGATTTGCATTAAATGTTGATTAAATGACTTCATCAAACCAATCCCATAACATGACAAATTCTGGTCTTCAACAAAGAATGCATATGTAAATCGTGTGTGTGTGTGTGTGTGTGTGTGTGTGTGTGTGTGTGTGTGTGTGTGTGTGTGTGTGTGTATGTTAGCTACATATATCTGTCTGTCAGTATCTATCTTTCTGTATAGACAGGATGAGACAGAGATTGAGTGTGTTCATAGGTGTGTACTAGGCTAATGGCCCTGGAGTCTTTACAAGCCTAGCCCATAGGATTACCCTGGCAACGTGCCACCTGACCTTAGTTTCCAGTGCATCTGTCGAGTAGAGCCACTGGAGTGATCCCCGGGGTGAATCTTCTATTTCCCATCCACTCATCAAGATTTCTCTTGAAGAGGGCCAGTGAGTTCCTCTGTTTGACATGTATGGGAAGTCTATTCCAAAGCATGGGCAGTCTCTGGGTTATGAACCTGTCCCTCCAGCATGTTCTGTTGATTGTGGTAATGAGGCTGAGGTCTCTGGAGTGTGGTGGTGTGGAGGGATTGGGATTTCTTTAGATGTAGAATTTCTAACAGAGCTGAGTCAGACATGACTTTATAAGTCAAGCAGAGATCGCCTCTAAGTAGGTGATATGAGACCGAGAATAGTTGGAGTTTTTTGAGTCTGTCCATATAGGACAAGTGTTTAAGGCCTAGGATGTGTGATGTGTATCTCTCTCTCTCTCTCTCTCTCTCTCTATATATATATATATATATATATATGGGTCTACTTCATTTGATCGAAAGACCATTTGACCTAAACCCATTTGATCGAAATTTCATTTGATCGAAAATCAGTATTCGAGGCATAAATCTGGGATTTGTCCCCCTCCCCAATGTTGTGCGACCCTGGAGTTGGTATACATAGTTGGGAGGGTGGGGGGGTGAAGCCCCCCCACCTAATTTCCTTTAAAAGAAGAAAATACAAAAAGTACAGATTTTAAATTAAAATAGGTGGGGGGGGGCTTCGCCCCCCTCCACACCCCCAATGTGGGGGGCTGCACCCCCCCAACTATATATACCAACTCCAGGGTTGCACAACATTGGGGAGGGGGACAAATCCCAAATCTATGCCTTGAATACTGGTTTTTGATCAAATTAAATTTTGATCAAATGGTCTTTTGATCAACTGAAGTAGACCCATATATATATATATATATATATATATATATATATAGGCAGACAGAGGTAGAAATACACACACACATAAATGCATATTACTTCTATATTTTTTAAGTTTTAATACTTTTGCTGCTCCTTTTTATATGAGGCTGCTTGTGTTAACATCACAATTAACCTGTCAACAAACTGTGACGGCACAACTGAGCAATATGATTTGAAATATGTTCATATAGATTGGCTTACTAGTGAATGTGAAAGACAAATAAGTAAACAATAAATGCAACACGTGTGGAATTGTTCTCAAGCACGTTTAAAACAATATAGAAGGAGTTAAATCTTAAATTGATAATGAGCTCAATTCTGTAGTTGTAGGGCTGATTCTTTCAGTCTCTACTTGCATCTTGTGTAAATCTGATTGATTTGTTGAACCAGATGCCAGTCTTAAGTCACCTCTGATCAAAGTATTGTTGGCCTGCTCATTTAATGTTAGCGGTGTCAGCAGCTCTTAAAAATATATTTTCTATGTGATTTTAAATAGCAGTGGACAGACTTGTGAGTGTTAGTTTAAAAAAGATAGCATGAACTAATTTGCATTGGTGTCTACAGTAAGGAATGATTTAGTTGTATAGCTGTCATTCTACTGCTTTGAATATAAAACATGATGTTTGGTTCGCTATCTGATAGGATTTCAGAACCGCATGTAGAATAAGGGAAGGTTTTGTTGGTGTTTTCCTGGAGCAGTATGACTTTCACCGTGGAAGTATTAGGCACAATACTGAGTTATGAATCTAGCTTTAAAGTGTGCTAAAATTATTCTGCTTGGAGATTTGGGTTGGATTATTATTATAACTTTACAGAGGAATATTGAGTCATCTCCATTTTGAAATAAGTGCAATACAGGGCAGCGTTGCCACAGGTTATCCAGCCTACTTTTATGTGGAGACAATCAATGAAATCATGAGTTGAGCTACCTTTTATTTAGTGTTACACCTTATGGAGAGGGAGACAGAGAAATCACGTTTCCAGTTTTACACAGTAACTGGCAATTATTTTTCTCTGAAGCTTTCTGTGATTCAGCATGGAAGAAGGCAGACAAGGTGTCTAACAGTGATATCTTAAAACCCAAAATACAAAAAAAGACCTGCATTTCAACAAAGAAATAATAAATAAACCAGAATGTCTGAAACTCCAAACTTTAAAAGTATCATTTAACTACATCTATAAACCTGAAATTATTACAAAAAATGTTTTCTAGAAAAAATGTATTGTAATACTAACAAAATTAATGTTATCTAACAAAGACTGACTATTATCAATGCATCTAAAATGCAGAAATTGCATGTTTATGCAATTTGGAGTCAATTACTCATCTTAGAGTTCATAATGAATACTGTACAGTGCACAGATAATTTAACAAAATCTAGTAATCCCAAAGCAATCCCTAAGTGTAGTGTATGTGTCTAATAAACAGTGGGAGAGATCAGAGAGCCTGTTCTGTCTGTACAAGGTTCACTAATTTTGCAGACTACACTGAAACCCATAGTGATGCATATAGCATGGTAAACATGGGGACTAATGTACTCTAGAACACCAGAACAGCATACAGTGTATCAGCACACTAAACTGTCTTAGAATGCATCGCATAAATTGTATAAATTGTTTTGTGAACTTTATTAGTTAAATGCTGTAGTTATTCAAGCTAACTCATTAATGAGTGGATTATGCTTTAATGAGTTTTACATCATTTGGACTTGGGTGCTTTGTAAATGATATAAGTAATTGTCAAAAAATTGTGAACTGTAGCTTTCTAAACATTCACTAGGTCATGCTGGTAAGCAATAACTATGCTGACTGCATCACCATCATCATCTTCATCATCATCCCCCTCTTTCCTATTTTCTACATGTGGTCAGGGTGTCGTATCAACTATTGGCATCATTTGATTCAGTTCCACTCTCATACTTTTTGTGGCAGTTATGCCTGACTATCGCAAGGTCTTCTGTCACAAAATCCATCCATCTCTTTGCTGGATGCCCATGTTTCCTCTTACCTTCTTCTTGCCAGTCCCAGACAATCTTCACCAGATTGCCTTCTGCGTTCTTGCCTATGTGCCCACACCACCATAATCTGCTCTGTTTGACCTTTTTTTTTTCAATTGGAGCTACTTTAGCTTCTGCTCTGATATCCCCATTTCTTCATCCTTCCCACAGTGTGCATCCTACCACTTGTCTCAGGCACTTCATCACCATCACTTCTAGCTTCCTGAACTACTTTGCTTTCACTGCCCAGATTTCTGTACCACACAGTAGTACTGGTCGCACCACAGTTTTAGTACACCTTACTTTTCAGTTTCTTCGGCATTCTTCTGCCACCCACTACCCTTACTATGTGCCAGTTGGTTGCAGCCCCTCTGATTCTAGCTTTGAATTCCTCATTCAGACTTCCCTTTTTCTCAACCATCCCTCCAAGATACATGATGCTGTCCTGTTGCATTATTTTCCCTTCTATCTCAGTTGGTAGCATCTTCTGTTTTACTTCATTTACAGCCATTACAACTGTCTCATTTGTACTCTGTGTGCCTTCAGTTTTGCATTCCATTTCCCTACCCTTTGCTGTAGTTCTTGCTCAGACTCTGCCTGTAATGCTACATTGTCTGCATACAGTAACTTTGCTGATCTGTCCCCTATGACCTGTTTACTAATGTAGTCCATCACCAGTATGAACAGCAGTGGACTAAAAGCTGAATCCTGATGCATGCCTACTCCCACTGGAAACCCCTCTGTGAGTCCAAACACAGTTTGTACTTGTGTCATTGGGTAATTCTGTATAGCCTGCAGTATTTCTACCAATGTTTCTGGGACTTTAAACCATTGTAGGACTGCTGAAAATCAACTCTACTGCGACCTTGACATATGCTTTCTCCAAGTCTAAGAAAGCCTAGCTGGATTCATTAGTAATTTCTAGTTTCTTCTCAACTGTTTGTCTCACTGCAAACACCAGTTGGTTGTGCTTCATCCTGGTCTGAATCCAAACTGCTCATCTCCCATAATACTTTCTACTGTTCTGTGTATTCATTTATCAGTCATCCTCTCCAGGACTTTCCTTCAGTGTGACAGGAGTTTGATGCCTCTGTATTATCCAATGTCCCCCTTGTTCGAGAGTTTGATACGTCTGTACTGCCCAATGTCCCCCTTGTTCAGGAGTTTGATACCTCTGTGTTGCCCAATGTCCCCCTTGTTCAGGAGTTTGATACCTGTGTATTGCCCAATGTCCGATTGTTCAGGAGTTTGATACTTCTGTATTGCTCAATGTCCCCCTTGTTCAGGAGTTTGATACCTCTGTGTTGCCCAATGACCCCCTCGTTTAGGAGTTTGATACCTCTGTACTGCCCAACTTCCCCCTTGTTCAGGAGTTTGATACCTCCGTATTGCCCAATGTCCCCCTTGTTTAGGAGTTAGATACCTCTGTACTGCCCACTGTCGCCCTTGTTCAGGAGTCTGATACCTCTGTACTGCCCACTGTCCCCCTTGTTCAGGAGTTTGATACCTCTGTACTACCCAATGACCCCTTGTTCTTATACACTGACACTACTATGATTATTCTCTAGTTATTTGAGATACACTTTTCTTTCCAACCTGGTGTGAGTACCTTCATACTATGCTTGTCTGATTATTCAAATTAAACAGTAATACTTTTGGATTGTGAAATAACTATCATTCCAAAGACATGCATCTGGAGCATTTCTCCCTGGGCCTCCACTGAAAACAGGCTCTGTGGAACCTAGTCGGACTTTCCCAGTCAACAAATGATAAATAAATAAAAATAAAATAAATAAATAACAAAAAAAAAAAATCAACTGCATCAAGCAAGGTGTTTTATATTACCTAAAAAAGTCACTTATTTGACCTATGTAAATCAGAAGTTCTATCACTAAGTTATACAAACACATAAAGTAAATACATCTCCTTTAAACTATTTACCTGTTTATCTATCTTGCCCAGCTATCACCGACTGTATCATACTGCACTGATGCTCAGTATATCATGTGAGTATATATCATGTATATATACAGCAGTACCCCCCAGATGGAATTCTGCCCCCACACCTGGGATATCTAACTATATTTTACTGAAGGTTATGCCAACCTCAAAGAAAAGGGAAATACTTTTTCTCTCAGTTATGCAGCCTTGGAGGTAGTATGTTTAGATGGGTCTATATTAGTTCACCAAAATGTTATTCCAGTGAACACCTATTCATCAACCACTCATCAGCAAAAATCGCATCAGTGATTCGCTGAATTTACTAAGGGCAACAAAATAATTTCCCAAAGCACAACGGAGCAACTTCTAGTTGACTCGAACCCCCCCCCCCCAACTATATATACCAACTCCAAGATCACACTACAATGGAGAAAAAGGCAAAGTTCTGTAGTTGTCTGTTGTGCTTTGGGCAACTATTTCATTGCCCTTAGTAAATTCAGCGAATCACTGAAGTGATTTTCGCTGATTATGGGTCAAATGAATAGGTGTTCACCGGAATGACATTTTGGCGTCCTAATGTAGACCCTGTTTAGATACTGGGAGTGAGGAGACAGAGTGTCCATGTGACAAGATGCAGAGGGATATAGCTCCCTTGCAAAAACACTTTAAAATAAGTTTTATTTTTTTAATTCACTGTAATCAGATGGGACAGTGGTACCATTTTACCAATAACCTGACATCAGACATTTGTCAGGATATGAGAGTAAATCAAAGTAATTATACAACCAATGTAAGAGTAGCCTCACATTAAAATACCAGCAAATCATCTGATCTTATCATAATAGGTCTTCACTCGCCTTAACAACACCCAAACAATACTCTGTAAAAAGGAAGGACTAAAACTATTAAATTGGTGGTGTGTGGAGTCTGCATGTCCTCCCCGCGTTCGAGTGGCATTCAAAAGACATGCGTAGGGCGTGCCTTCGTTGAAGGTTGGGCATTGAGCCGGCACCTCGGCACCGTAAAAATCTACTGCCAATCATTAGCGAACTGGAGTTCTGCTGTGGCGACCCCTAACCGGGAAAAGCCGAAAGAAGAAGAACAATAACTTAAGATTTCTTTCACCATTTGCATCTGAATGCAAGTTTCAACCTCATTCATGGTGTAGAACATAGAATAAGTATGGGACATATTGATTAATTGTTGGAGCTTGGTATGTGGTGAGCATGCTATTTAATTAGTATTTTAATTTGCATAAAATATTCTGCTACTTAAGTAAGGAAACTTAAAGGAGCTATAAGTCACAAAATGTTATGTATTGCATATCAAAAGAAACTATATGACAAAATTAACTACAAAATGAATTTAAGAACTGTTGACAGGACATGGAAGAGTAGTCAGTGCTAACATATGCAAAAAATAAAATAAAAAATAAATGTGCAGAATCAAGAGGAAAATTGTAAATTAAGACATTTAAAAATAAATTCCAGGACAGCACTGGGGAGGAGACAGTGTTAAAGTGCAAAATGAATTTGGGCCAGATTCTAAAAGAGTTGATCTCAGTGTGTCTGTCCTGATTCTGAAAGACCTTTCCTCAGTGTATTGTAAGTGACTTACTTCGGTGGAAGGTCTGTCTATAAACAGGCTTACACCAGGGGTCAGATTCCAAAAGATCTGTTCTGCCCTCAGTGTTAATGGTCACTTACACTGAGAGCAAGCCTTTTGGAATCAGGCCCTAAATGTGTAGCAGAAAAAACAGGAAGGGAAGGAAGCAGAGAACAAAGATTGTGAAAGTGAAGCAAGTTGAAATTATTGTTGTTTACAAAAAAAGAGTATAACATTCATGCCAGGAAGCCCACATGTGAAGTTCTGAGTCATATGTTTGAGTAGTGCTACAGTTAGATGTCATGTGTGATGTGTATAACCAGTGATGCAATCAGAGTACTCTCCACAGCCATTAAGTATACAAAGAACCTGATACCGCAACAAACAATTTAGCTCCTGAAACACACAGCAGAGCGTACAGTAATTATACTGATATAAGCCAAGATACTTAATGCTTGAAATATGGAGGAAAAGTAAAATAATTTATATTCCAAAAAGAGTTAATTGATCCACATACACTGCATCGAGGGACTACTTTGAGCTCTTCAAAGGTTGAAAAGTACAGACTGATAAAAACAATTAACCTTTTCACAAACATATTAGAAAAAACAGTTGAGCAACAGATCAAGCGTTGCCTTCAGGAACATGCAGTTCTATCACATGGTTCTAGAACAGGTCACATCATTAACATGGCTGTTCTAAAACTTGCTAATATATAACAACCTTTAGAGAAAGGGGCCAGCAGGTAGCCACCATATATTTAGATTTTCACAGCTGTTGACACAGTTGATCATATCATGTTGGTGTAGAGCTATTGGCTTTACTTCTGAAACAGTAGGATGACTTGAGAATAAACTGTCTAGTCACATGTAATCTGTAATCTTTCAAATTATGATTATGTTACCATACAGTTTAAAATCAGGTGTTCCACAAAGATCCATCCTAGGGCACCCACTGCTTTCCCTGTTTACCAGTAGCATGTCTTCACATAGATGACTGCACATTAGTGCAATATACAACAAAATATTATTACCTAAAGCACTTCAGCATGGCTTGGGTAGGTCCTCAGATTGCTTAAGCACTCTGTGTTTACCCAATATGAAAAAGTAAGATAATGCACTTTGGTAAATATATCCCTATAACTAATGTTAAATTACAGCTTAGTGTAATAGCAATGAAAGGAATTATTGAAAAACTGAGAAGTCTGAAATATCTGTGTATGATCACTGATAGTAAACTTATCATCAGTGAACATGTTAACATCACTTTTCATCTGGAAATAAAAAAAATGGATTTTTTTAATAGGCAAAACAACAACAAAGGCAACACCTGATCTCAGAAACACGGGTCACTTTGGCCAGGGTAGTACTATGGTCCAGGTACCAAAACTGTCAAAAAAGTGTGTCACAAACTAATGTGTGTAACAGCCCATGGTAATGGCATGTAAACTGCTTCCTTGCCTCCTGTTACCACTGGCAAACCCTGACGAATCTGTGTCTGATGTATGAAAAATAGCACCTTGTAGCAACAGTTGCTTTTTACTCATGCTGTTCTATGCAAAGACTCTTGTTTTGACTCATCACATTTTCTACATAATTCTAGATAAAACCTCTAGCCTACCACACTGCATATGCTTCAAATACCTAAACCATCCTCTTAAATAGAAGGCATGTCTCCTAGCCATAAACTTCCTTTCCTCTGGAATAACCATTTTTAATCATACCAAGCAGCTCATCTGTAAGAATGCTTTAAGCTAATAAAAATGATGTGTATATGCTCACTGGTGTAGTTTTTAACACTGCTGCCTCTCAGTGCTTGATTTTCCAGTCTGTCCAGTCTGGTTCTTGACTGCTGTTCCTTCTGTAAGTTTACATGCCCTTCATGTGTATTTGTACTTTTTGGGTGGAAAATTTGATTTTCACCTACATCCCAAAGCTTTGCCATAGTTTAATTGCTGACCCCCTATATTGCCAAGAAGTGTGTGTATGTATGTGTGTGTCTGTGTGCATGGTTTTGTGTGTGTGTGTGTATGTGTGTGTGTGTGTGTGTATCTGTGTGAGCCTGTGTGTGTCTGTGTTTGTTTGTGTATATGATATCAGATTCTGTGTGTGTGTGTGTGTGTGTGTGTGTGTGTGTGTGTGTGTGTGTGTGTGTGTGTGTGTGTGTGTGTGTGTGTGTGTATCTGTGTGAGCCTGTGTGTGTCTGTGTTTGTTTGTGTATATATCAGATTCTGTGCATGTGTGTGTTTGTGTGTGTGTGTGTGTGTGTGTGTGTGTGTGTGTGATCAGATTCTGTGCATATGGTTGTGTGTGTGTGTGTGTGTGTGTGTGTGTCTGTGTGTGTGTGTGTGTGTGTGTGTGTGTGTGTGTGTGTGTGTGGGTGTGTGTGTGTGTGTGTGTGTGTTTGTACTTCTCTGGATAGCATTCAAGTCTAGATGAGCTTCCATACCTTGTGCTCACTGAGAGCTGGGATAGCTTCTGACACCACCATGACCCTCCACTGAGTTAAGGAAGTAATCAGGGAAGGGCTTATTGACTGAATAAATGAATGGGTGCATTCTCTTGTTAGAAGTGTTCAGTGCCCAAGTCTTTCTCTACATGCTATGTTGTAATGCATTTAGCCAAACAATTAAGAATATCAAAAGTATCTGAAGATATTAAAAGGACTTATTAGACTATACTTTACACTAGACAAAATACATAGATCTTTGAATAGAATTATATTTCTTCACACATTTTATTAATGTCAAGTGCAGTGTATTTTATATTAACAATGCGGTGGTGCAGCGGTTAGTGTTGTCGCCTCAAAGCAAGAGGTTCTCTCATTCGATTCTCGGCTGGAGCGCCTTCTCTGTGGAGTCTGCATGTCCTTCCCATGGTCGAGTGACATATAAAGACATGTAGGTAGGTGCGTGCGTGAATGGGTGTGCCTTCTTTGAAGGTTGGGCGTAGGGCTGGCAACTCGGCACCGTAAAAATCCGCTGCCAATCATTAGCGGACCGGAGTTCCGCTGTGGTGAGCCCTAACCGGGAAAAGCCGAAAGACATTACTTTACTAATGATGATGTTGTTGTGTCTTTTGGCTTATCCCGGTTAGGGGTCGCCACAGCAGAACTCCGGTCCGCTAATGTTTGGTAGTGGATTTTTTTTTTTTTACGTGAAAGTTACCCAGCCAACACACCAAACCTTCAACGGCACACATTCATTCATGGCAGGGCTCCACCCAGAAGAGGATGTAGCTGAGAAACGAACGGGAAAACGCTTACTGTGAGGCAAATATGCTACACCCAACTACCTACGGAACTTACCAATGATGATATATTTTTCTATTTCCCAACAAGATATTCTACACTATACCCTAAAAAATGTAGCCCACTCATTTATACGAATTATACTAATACGCATAACGGCTGGCAAGCAATGATTAACATCTCCATTGCAGTGCACCCTAGATAGACAGTTTGGGGTATTTTTGTGAACTCCCTGGTATTAATTGGAAAGCCACATACATGAAGAATCCAGTTTATGATGCCATAAGGAGCTGTTGATGTCAAACAAATGTGAAGCAAAAAGGCAGTATAGCTATGAATAAGGAAACATAATAAACAAGCAACTTATGCTACAACTTAGGAAAGCATTGCTTATGCAGCAAACTTGTCAGTATCCAGAGCTCCTTACAAAACATAGACTCACAATCTATTCCTTCCTATGTATCTGTTCGTAATTTATTTCTTTTTGGCTTGTGTTCCAGGTCATGAGTGCTTAACCAACTTTAAATAAGTATATAAATAAACTTACTGTGTGATCATTATACATGTACTAAAACCAGAAAGAATTTACTTGCTAATGATACAGTATATTTTAATGTTTTTTTATATAAACACGTGCATATAAGACTATAATCCTTCTGATTGTGGAATCATCAAATTTGGTTTGATCCATACAAAAACAACTCATTTAAGACAATTTGCTTGGATACAGCCAGCCAATCAAAACTATCAGTGTTATCTGTTTTCTTGTCCTCTGGATTGGGGGGGGGGGACTTCACTACTCATACCCTCATGCAGGGAGAGAATCCCTATTCATCTCTGAATAACAACATTAATTGAGATTACCAAACTATGGAGTAAACTATAATGAAAATACATCAAAACTACTGTTTGCCCAACTGGCCCAGATTTACTGGTGCTTCACTTAAAGGGCAAACTTGATAGGCCAAGTACCTCTAGGTGTCATCAATCAAATGTAACGTGGATGTATTTCCAACATATACAGGCTCCACACTAACATATACCAGTTTTTTTTATACTAGTTTCAAACACTTGTTTTTAACTTCTATGCAACTTCTGCTTAATATTACTTCCACTTCTAAATTAAAATCTTGGCTCTAGTCCTATTTTTTCTATGATGCTTCTTGACATTGGAACATTTTCCAATATATCCTAATGGTATCTTGCATCTGTAAATTATATATTGCTAATGGTAAACACATAGCATGCTGATATATATTATTGTACCATTATTTTTATTATTATAGTTCACAAGTGCCTTCTTCAAAACAAATGCAAAAGAATCTTTTCTTTTTTCTACATTCCTCACCGATGACATTGTCCACTAAATAAATAAAGACCTTCATCTCTTTTACAAAAACTTCCTTGTCAATCACTAGTCTACATAACCTAATGAACTGACCTTTAACTATATTTATTTTCATTTTTCTTAGATTATTACTTTTATAAAAAAGGTAGGAATTGTTAAATGCTGGTTTTCTTATCATATTAGACTCAAAACAGCAATCACTGTTATTCTTAATAATGTAAATATCAATATAGCTAATCATTGTTTCGCACATGTTGATACTTACATTTAAAAAAAATTGTAGAATTTTCTAAAAACTGAAAAAATAACCTCAATGTGCTAATGTCACTATCCCATATGAAAAAATAGGCTGTCCAAATATCAAGCATAAAAAGAAACATGGTTAAAATATTCATTGTTGAATTAGAAAACTTCTCCCAGTAGCATAAGACTAAATTAGCATGCATAGGGGCTTCTGCTGCCCCTGTAGGTATTGATATTCTCTGATAAAGAAATTACTCTTTGAATTTGAAATAATTATTCTTAAGTACCAATTACATAAATTCACTTACTTGACCAATATTTTTAAGAGAAATGTGGCACATTTCTAATAATATATCTCTAAACTATTAAAGACCAATATGTTGCAGTATAACTATAAAAAGATCCCTAATGTCTGCTGTCACTAATATAGCTTCTTTATTATACTTCTTAGTTCTTAGCTGATCTAATAGATGCCAATAACCCTGAAGTATGTGAAGGAAATGTTCTTATTCACATTTAAGCATATGAGCTACATAAATTGCTAGTGGATCAGTTTTATTGCCCCTAGCGGAGATGACTTGTCTTATGACTTCATGTGTATGAAACTGTATGGCTGCCTTTATGGTTTACAATCTGCTTACCCTGGCTGATGGGATAAGTGTTGTTTTCAGCATATTGTTAGTTATCATGACCCATTATTTTAGTTTTCTGCTTTTTACTGCACTCAATTTTATTGTTAATTTTGTTAAAAATGTAATCAAAATTGGACCTATAATAGACAAACTGTAAATCTAATCAAATTGCTTTATTCACCTTTTCCAAATCAACCCTCAAATTATCCATCAATTTGTCGTTATGCTTAATAAGAATTTTTAAATATCCGGTTCCAATTCTTTCAGAAAAAGTCACTACTTCATATACACGAACTGGCGATAATGAATTGGTGGCTTCCAACTATCAGAAAAGTCAGGAAGCCAGAAATAAGAACAAAAATAATAGGCTGCCGGATACCTTGGATAAATTTAATGAGGGAATTAAAAAGAACGCTGGCATTTTTTTAGAGTATGTCTTATTGTGGAGATCTTAGAGACTGATGACTCAGAAACAAAATCATAGAGTAAACAATCACAGAAACTTCTCTGATCAGTACTGGACATAAATGAGACTGGTACTAAAGAAAATGTATTTGAGGATTCATTTGGTGTTGTTCAGAGTGTTATTAATGAACAGGTAGTGCGTCTTTATAATTGTGGTGATATTGAAGTCACAGGTGTATATAAAAGTTTTTTTTCAAAAAGGGTTTACATTTCAGGCAGTGAATAGAGCTAATGTAGGACTGGTTTCGACAGAATTAATAATCTTCACTCATAACCTTAATTTTTCTTTGTTAATTGATAACAGGCATGAACGTGCAGTGTTAAATTGGAGTAGTGTGCACAATTAACCTTTGCTGGCAATTCATACACTTTTTGGTAGAATGGTAGATACAGACATTCATTGATTATTTTTTTGCCAACAAACATCTTTATTAAATTTTCACATATGACATAGGCAGTCTTACATTTATATAAATGAAAAATAAACAACATGACACCATTTTAGTTGCAACCAGTATACATCACAGACACCGTCGAAACAACTGTAGTCGCAAACATTATACATCACTTATAATCTATCCAGTCATTGTCAGTTAAGCATTATATGGCTCATTCAAATCCTGCCTCTTAAACCTCATTCCTTCTGTGCATATATTGTTTCCACAATTCCCATTTTCTCCTATGTAGTTTGCTCCCTCCCTTTTGTTAAGATTCCAATTCGAGTTGTTTTATCTCAGTTACTATGTTCACTACTTCTAGTAAAGTTTGTCTAGACTTTGATTTCCATTTTCTAGTAATTGCTTTTTTGGCAGCACCATAATTAGACTCAGCAAGGCTTTATTATGTCATGGCAATTCTGATTCTATATCATAGCTCAAAGAAATTATTTCCCCAGTTAATCCAATCTGCTCACCCAGCATCTACGATAGAGTGGCCTGCAGGGAATCCCTAAAGTCTGCCAACTCATTACACTCCCAAAAAATATGTTCCCAGCCACCTCTTTGTTGTCGGTCACACCTCCAACATTTGTTATCCACCCAAGGAAAATTTTTTTGGAGTCTACTTGGGGTATAAAAATACCTATGTAAACACTTCTGGGCAAAGATCCTAAATCTTCCAGACTTTGTTGCATATTTTGGAGATATACATATATCTTCTCAATGTCTCTTTGTGAATTACTTATCCAGTCTCTCTTCCCAATTCTTTCTGAGCTCCACTGATTGAAACCAGACAAATGGTATTACAATTTAATACCAGTAGAAACAGAGGTATTAAAAAACCTTTCATTTGACAAAAATCCATGGGTAATGAGGCCTGATAAAGGGGTGTAGGGTGGAGTTGTTTTGATGATCTCTATGTTAAACCGCATCAATATGCTGCAAATGTTATGTGAAGATCAATATTATGGCTTAGTTTCTAAAAATTAAGTTACTTTAACTTATAACATTGACACTTTTTCTAGATGAATTAAGAGCAACTAGGGATATTCATGATACATTATTCAATGTTATTAAGGTGCGACATCCTATTATTCTTTCTATATTTGGAATCCCTAAAATCGATGAGGATATTAATGATCCACTTTTAGGACCAATGATCTCTACTAAGGGCAACAAAACTGAACCACTAGCAATTTATGTAGATCATATGATTACAAGAGTATTACAATATTTCCCCTCAATTACTTCAGAATTCATGACATATATTAGATCAGTGGAAAACTAGGAAGTATAAAAATTAAACTTTATTAATGACATTGGACACTTAGGACCTATTTACTGTTATATGGCAACATATCAATCTTCAGTGGTTCCGAAATATATGCCCCATATTTATCATAACAATTTTGGTCAGGTGTGTGAATTTATGGAACTGGTACCTAAGAATAATTATTTCACATTTGAAAGTTATTTTTTTTAATCTGTGAAAAGGCAAAGTTATGGGGGTATCAGCAGCGGCTATATGTGCTAATTTAATTTTATGTTACTGGAAGAAGTTTTATGTATTCAAAAGTTAATATTTTAAACATGTTTCTTTTTATGCACAACATCTGTACCTTATGTTTAGTTTGGGCTAGTGACAATAGCACGTTGAGGTTGCTTTTTCAGTTTTTAGAAAATTCTGTAGATTTTTTTTTATTTAAGTATGAGCATATGGAAAACATGATTAGCTGTTTGGATATTTACAATATTAAGAATAATAGTAATGTGGGTTTTGAATTTAATATATGTAGAATATTGACCTTTAACAAATTCCTACTTTATATACTAATAATGACCCAAAAATGAAAAATAAAACATAGTTAAAAGTCTGTTTGTTAGGTTATCTAGACTAGTGTCCATGAGGAAGTTTTTGGATAGTAGATGGAAGTCTTAAGGATATTATTTTTGGATAATGGGTATCCTTCTTAATTAATGGATGATGACATAGGTGAGATATGTAGAAAAAGAGAAGATTATTTTGCACCTATTTTAAAGACTCCACTGGTGAACAAAATAATAAAATAATTGTAAGGATAATATATATCAGCATGCTATGTGTTTACCATTAGCAACAGTTAATGTACAGATACAAAATATCATTAGAATGCTTAGTTATTTATATTTCTACATTTGTCATGTTCTGTTTTTTGCTTTTGTAAGACAAAGAAAAAAATTGAAATACTCTATCAGTATTTGTATTACAGCAAGACAAAAAATTATAAAAATGCATTAGCTAAACATGCTGCAGAATGTTATTGTTTCAATATTTTGTATGTGTGTGTTGGAACAATGTGTAAAATGTGTAGGAAGGAAGATTAGGATAGTCATATGCTGACTCGTGAATTTTATTGGTAACTTTTGTTGGGGCAGATACACCACTAGGAATTAATGATTATATTTCTATTATTAATGTTTTAAAATGGAAGCAGAATAGTGACAGATCATTTTCTCTTCACCTGATGATAAACGTCATTTTTATTGCTGGTAATTGGATCATGCGATTTTTAAATGACGTATTTACATTTTTTTTAGAGATTATGGTTACTTCTGATAAAGTCTGTAATAGTTGTGGATGAAAGCGCTTAACTGATTAAATGATGTTTTTCTAAGTTTGGCAGAATTTTTTTATGTTTACAGTCACTGTTTTTACTCTGTTTTGACTACTGCTGATCTTTTTGTTTGTTTTCATTATCAGATGTTTGGCTTAAATGCTGATTATAAGTAGTATGCAACAGTGCTGCTTACAGCCTGTAAAACCTGATTTGTGGCCTAAGCAGGAAAAAGCACAGTCTACAAAGGGAGCACAAGATATAATTATCAAATACTATGCCTACCTGTGGGGAGTTTAAGAATGTTTCGAATATGTGTTATGAAAAATATTATGTCTCATGATTATTCTTCACAAAATGCTTATTAACTTGCAGTTTCTTCACAAATGAATCAAATAAAATGTTTATAATATGTTTATGTTAAAATAAAAAGGTAAAATAGATGCATGATTATGCAAAATACAGTTCCACATAAATTGTAGCTTTATATTTTAAGTGCCTTACAACTGCTTTCGCTTTATTAGTAAATTATATTGTACTGACAAATAGTCGAGGGCAAAATAAGTGCTGAAGGAATTAAGGGATGTTGTGATGTTATACTGAGTTTAAAGAGTCTGGTTTCAGAATGTTAATAGAAAAAAGGCAATGTGCCAGGAATCTTTTGAAACCAGATTAATTAACAGTATGCTCTGGCCTTCTCAGGTTGGGGGATGAGTCTTTGTAAGGATGTCTGTGAGACAGTGTGTACTGAAACTAAATGTTTCAAAGTCAAAAGATAAATTCATAGACCAGGTGGTCTGTGTTTTTAAAAGGCATATTTGTCAAGTGTTCATGTGAAGCTCTAAGAGAGAATCACGAGGGATGAGGACATTTTTAAATATATTGATTCACTGAAAGTAATGTAACGTCAAAGTTCTGCATGCATGAAATTGATAAGAAAAGGTATATATGTAGTGTTATTTTTCTTTGTTCTTTGAGACTGATTTAAAAATCTTGGTAGGCAGTCTCCCAGTGCTGTTTATGGAATAAACCAGTACTTTGCACATCCTGAAGTGTTATTCTTGACTCAGGACTAAAAGGTAAAACTCATTGTTATTACTTGTGAACTTTAAGATCTGGTGCCTTAAGACTTGAATTCTGAACTTTGGTATTGCTGTAGGGCAGTGTGGAATAAATTACAAGGGCCCAGTACAGAAAGTTCTGTGAATTCCAAGCTGTTTTGTATGGGACAGTCAGAGAGTCAGATACCTAACTATTCAAGCTCTGCAAACTGCTGCTACACTAAAAGGGGAAAATAGATTTGTGGAATTTTTTCTCTCTATCTTAGATAATTGTAGTTAAAAAAGTGGAATGAGTGAATAACTGTTTTGTTGAATGACTGCATTTGCTTGTTAAGCATATGTAAGGTAATAATGGGAGGCTCCCACTGGAAGTAAGGAGAAGTTTATTAATGTGAATGTGTATACAACAAAAGAGAAAACTAACACAAGGAGGCACCTTGTGTTGAGGGTGGTACCCTCAAGACTAAAAGATAAGATGCATGAGCACTGTTTTGTGTTGTTTAATGTAGGAGTGAAAAAAGAGAGAGAAAAAAGAAAAAAGAGGTTAAAGTTAATGTTGAATCAAGTTCATGAGCCTATAGCATGTTGGGACATACATGTCTGTGTTTTTAAATCAAGTTCATGAGCCTATAGTATGCTAGGACATAGGTGTATATGTGCTGGTAAATCAAGTTCATGAGCCCATAGCAATTTGGGATATTGGTGCAACTGTGTGAAAGTACCTTTAGAGAGTCCAAAAGAGTCATCAGTTCTGGACACAGTACCTGTCCCCTCTGTTATCTGGATTTCAATGCCTGGCACTGTAAATTTTGAGATTGTGACAGGACGAAAGCAAGGGGTGCAGTGGGAAAAGGCTGATTGAAACCTTCCCTCTCTCATTGCACAATGACAGAATCCCTACCATTCTCTCCCTGAATGGTGTGTGAAGTGATGTAGTCATTTTTTTTTCTCTGAATTACCAAGATTCAGGATCTACAAGGTAAATCTTAATAGGAAAAATGGGAACAAAGTTAATCAGGCAGGATCAAATCCCTGTAAAGGGAACACCTGCATATTTTATGTATCATAGTTATGGAAAGGAAAGTTATAAGTATTTGAATTGTTTTGGTTTACCAAAAATTGCACTTGTGAAGTATTTCCATTAATTGAAACTTGTGATAAGAATAAATTAGAAAATCTGAAGGGTTTTTTGGTTAAACAAAAAACAAGGTAAGTGGGGAAAAATGGGAGTATTTTATTCTTGGTATACTAAAGTTCTTAAAGGGAAAAGGAATCAGCATTAAGGGGATTACATAATGCTAATAAGAAGTTGCTACAACAGGTAAAAGAGGTTAAAAGGCAGTACAGACCAGTAAAAAGGGATCACTTTATCCTGTCTTGGGAGGTTTGGAAGAAACTGGGGATGGCCAAAAAGCAGAGACTTCTGAAGAGGTTGATAATCATCCAGTAGCTAGTGTACCCCCATCTCCATATGTACTGGTACAGGTGGCTCCTGTACAATATTCTGCTGTTTCTCAAACTCCTGCATTTTGGACAACTGCTCATTGGACACCAGATCAGCATGGTACTGTTACATCTCAACCTAGTTCCTCTATTTAACCCTCATCTTCAGAACAGGCATCTGCAGTCAAGTAAGTTTCTTTTTCTTCCTATGATTTTCAACAAGCTTCTACCTCACCAACAGGAGCACTAGTATTTGTCACTACTGTGGCTCATTACATGTGCTTACTTGGTAGGGTAAGACAAGAGGCTATTGCCTCTGGAGATGATCTTTTGGGACCTCTTAGAGAAATTGTGGAGGCTAATAATAGAGAGTTTGTTCATCGTCCTTGGACCCCTGCTGATTTGCATACTGTGTCTAAAAGTTTTCCAAATATTAGAGACGATCAATTATGGTTTAAGGAGGAATTAAGAACTATCATAGAATGTTACAACCCTACCTTGATGGGTCCATGTTCGGCTACCGAAAAGAATAAAGCATGAATGGCTAAATCCTGAATGGAAAAGAATGAAACAAAAAAGCAGCAAACAAGAACATCAATAAAAATAAATTCATCAAATGGCAATAGTTGGGCAACAACCAGGAAGTAATGCGATGCATGCGATAAGTGAAGGTAAACCCTGTGCCCTATTCCCCACTGTAGTGGGATCTCTGAGTTGGTATATATAGTTGAGGGGAGTGTGGAGGGAACAGCCCCCACCTTCATTGGTTTTGTTTGCAATGTTGGCGGACTATGGCCTGTCGATGCATTTCTTTTCGATGATGTCCTTGATCACTGCTTTTTTGTTTCTCTCTTTTCTGTTTGAGATTTAGCCATTTGCATTTTATTGTTTTTGGTGGCCAAACATAGAGCCACTTTGACAGATTTAAATCAGCTGCTTTGGGAAGTTACTTCAGATAAAATAAAAAAAAGAACAGTTACTTAAGAAGGCTGAAATAACAGATTTTACTCTCACAGGAAATGCACTAATAGACAAAAGGACAGGGTTGTTAAATAAAATTACAGAAGTGTGTCAAGTTATTACTGACTGGTCTAAGATATAGGCATGTAAGCAAAATAAAGGGGAAGCCCCAGCAAATTATTTGATTCATCTTAAAGCAGTGTTTGCTAGATTCAGGAATACCAATTCCAGAAGAACAAGCAAAGCCAGCTTTTGTGCAGGGTCTGCAAACCCTTGTACAAAATCAAATAAAGCAAATATTTATAGACTGGCAGAAATACGACTTTGAGTCCGGGGTTCCTATTAGAACAACGAAAACGCATTTTGTCGAATGCGTTTTTATCGACACCTAAAGAGCAAACAGGCAAAACAGCGAAGCGGCTGTTCAGCGAAATCTTTCCCTGGGAAAGAAGTCGCTTGACCGCTTTGTTGCTTTGCCGTGTTCTGCACTGTAGTGTGGTCTCAGGGATTCCCTTGTCCGGTATAGCTTCCGAGCGTGAATGTACAACAGTTACTGACCTTAGGGTTAGGGTGCGGGTTAAGGTAAGTGCATATGTATGAAAGTGTTTACTGTTTTTTTCTTTTTGCATTAGATGTATGGTTGAGTTACGTGTGTATGTGTTTTCAGCTGTTTACTTTTGTTTTGGGGGGTAGAATTAGGGTTAAGGTAAGTGTGTATGTGTTTTCAGCTGTTTACTTTTTTGGGGGTAGAATTAGGGTTAAGATACGTGTGTATGTGTTTGGAAATATTTACTGTTTTTTTTTGGTTGGAACAGCGATGTCTTTCCCTAGGAAAGAAATCTCTGTTCTGAGGTGTCGACATTTTCAGCTTTCGCTGAAAAAGGGTCGATGAAACATAGTTCGCTGATTTAAGTATTCAGTGTTTTAATATAGACCCTTGAGTCCTTACTAAGTGCTGCAAATGACCGTACTGACTATGTCAGAGTAATAAATCGAAATAAATCTTGATCCTTTGCTGAAAATAGATCAAAACCCATGTTAAGGTAGAAATAAATTCAAAGAAAATTCCTTTCCTGGGGAACCTGGAGCCACTAGGTCTGTATTAAAAGTTACCTCAGATAATCAGATACCAGTATCATAAGATAAAGTAAAAGCAGTTGGAGCAACAAATGCTACTGATATATATCGTGTTTCAGAACCTCTACCTATTTCTTTAGGACTGACTGAAGAAGGACATTCTTTTCTTTTGAATACTACTGCACTGGTAAATTTGCTAGGGAGAGACCTGTTATGCAAACTGGGTTGTACTATTTACTGTACATCAGAAGGGGTGTATTTGTATGTTCCAAGAGAATCAGAGGGGAAGTATTAGCAATTTTAGCAGAAGCTGAAGAACAGCCTTTTGAAGGCATACAGGCAGCTGAAAAAACTGCTGCAGCAGGTACCTGCTAACTTACGGGTTAAACATGCTAATAAAGTAGGTATATTAAAATATGCAGAACCAGTAAAAATAAAATTAAATCCATCTAAACCTGTCCCTAGAGTTCTGCATTATCCACTAAAACCAGAAGCAGAGCAGGGAATCAAACCAGTAATTCAGTCCTTGATACAAGTAATAATAGTGACAGCTAAAAGTCCTTGTAGTACTATTTCCATGTAAAGAAGTAGGAAAAGATACTTAAAGGTTTGTTCAAGATCTGAGGGCTGTAAACATTGCAGTATTACCAACTTTTCCTGTGGTTCCAAATCCAGCAACAATACTGATTTGCATACCACCTACAGCAAAATATTTTTTTTTGATATATCTATGTTGTTTTCTACACCTATCCACCCTGAAAGTCAGTTTCTGTTTGCTTTTACTTATAAGGGACAGCAGTATACACAGACATGGATAGTTGCCACAAGGATACACCGAATCTCGTTCATTACTTTCTCAAATTATAAAAAAAAAAAGATTTGGAAGATATAACATTTCCAGGTGGATCTATGTTATTTATTTATTTATTTAAGTTTGATGACTGGGGAAGTCCACTGGGCCAAGAAGAGCCTGTTTTCAGTGGAGGCCCGGGGAGAAAAGCTCCACAATAATTGCAAGTTACATTTCACATGTTATAAAAGGACATAGTTCATACAGCTAATTAAACATTTACAGATAAGCTCCATGATATTTGCAATTGGCTTGTCACAATGTTACAAAAAATGAAAATACATAATTTAATACAGAAATTTCAACATTTACATAAAGTGAATATTTTTGTTATAAACTCAATTGTAGGTTTAACATTTCAAAATATATAACTACTAGTCATTAGTAGGTTAGGAAAATATTATGCATGGAGAGGGTAATAGTATATTTGAGATTGGAGAGTATAGTAAAATAGATATTAGAGAGAAAATTAGTTTTTAGTAGGGGAGGAATTGTTTGGGGTGGAATGAAGTAATAGTAGAAGTAGGTGGATGAGTCAGTGCAAGGTGGAATGGGGGGTTTAAGTTGGAGAGTGACAAGGGCATTCCCATTTGGAAGAAAGATGAGAGAGTAGCTGAGATGTGAAATTTGTATGGTTAGGTAGGTTGCGTAGGTGTGTGGGGAGAGAGTTTAGCTAAGGAGTGGGACAGCAGTAGATGGCCAGGAGGTCGTACAGGTTTATGGACCTGAAGGAGATTTTGTTTTTTTTTTTGGATCTGAGTGAGCGATTTTAAGGAAGTAACAAGAGCTGGGCAGTTGGCAGGTTTAAAGATGAGCTTGTGGGCAATGGTGGGTTGTAGGTAACTGAGGTAGTTGGGTAGTTCAAGCCAGTTGAGGGTGAGGAGGGAGTGGCAGTGGTGGGATGCGTTTTTTGAATTGGTTGCAAATTTGGAGATCTTGTGGTAGCAGGATTCAAGTTTGGACTGAAGGCCAAGATAGAGATTGGTGAAAAGAGGGGCACCATACATAAGGGAAGGGAGTAGGAAGGTGGATGCAAGAGTTTGATGGGTAGAGGGGCTTAGAAAGTGGTTGTGCCTGTACAGGAGACCTAACTTTTGGTGGATTTTCTTGATTGTGGAGTGGATGTGGGTGTCAAATTTTAGTTCTTCATCAGTAATGAAGCCAAGAAGCTTGGTGTTGGGAACAATTTCAAGGAGGGTGTTGTTTTGGCCCTGTATGGTGAATGTGTATTTGTCAATGGAGTTTTTGGTAGGGGAAAAAACATTAGTTTGGTTTTATTTGCATTTAGTGCTAGATGGTTAGACTGCATCTAGGTTTATGTTTTGGAGAAAGCTAGTTGGGTTTTTGGTTAGGAGCTCGGAGGGGGAGAAGGCTGAGCAGATGATTGTTGAGTCATCTGCATACTGGATGATAGATGAGTCTGGGATGGATTGGTGAAAGTTGTTAATGAATAGGTTGAAGAGAAAAGGGCCAAGAACAGAACCTTGTGGGACACCTGTGGTGGAGGTTGAAGTTTTCCATTGGATAGCTTGTTGGCAGTTGGACAATTAGCTAGATAACCAGGCAATGGTGGTGGGAGAGAGGTTTAGGGTGGAGAGTTGGGATATAAGTAAGGTGTGTGAGATGGTGTTAAAGGCCTTTGACAGATCTAGGAATAGTGTGGATATGAACTTGCCTGAGTCGCGTTCGAGGTTTATGGTGTCAAGAAAGGAAAGAAGAGCAGTCATGGTGCTGTGGCCAAGGCGGAAGCCATGTTGGGTATGAGAGAGGAGATTGTTTAGTGTTAGGTGTGCCATGTGTTGTAGAGAGGAGATTGTTTAGTGTTAGGTGTGCCATGTGTTGTAGAGAGGAGATTGTTTAGTGTTAGGTGTGCCATGTGTTGTAGAGAGGAGATTGTTTAGTGTTAGGTGTGCCATGAGTTATGCTTGTGTTGTTTTCTCTACTATTTTAGAAAGAGGGGAAAGGATGGTAATAGGCCTGAAGTTGGTGATATCAGCATTTTTGCCACCTTTGTGGAGGGGGATGATGTAAGCATGGCACAGATAGAAGGGACATATGATTCTTACATGGATCTATTTATAAGAATAGAGATGGGATAGGCAATGCTGTCTGCAGATTGTTTGAGGAAGGTGAGTGGAAGATTGTTGGGTGCATTGCGACAGGGTTTGAGTTTGAGGAGAAGTCTTTTTATAGTCCTTGTGCTGATGGGCTTCAGGCAGAAGGAAGTGGAGGAAGGTTGATGATTGGGGTGGTGGTTGGGGCAGGAGGGGGTGGTGGTGGAGGAGTGAAGGAGGCTGATAGTTTAGCTATGCAGTCTATGAAGAATGAGTTGAACTGGCTGGCTGTTTCAAGGTTGGAGAGGATGGGGTCTAGGCAGGGGTATTCTTTGTTGCAGGATGCAGCATGGATGACATGGAGTCCCAGAATTTTTTGGGATTTGTTGAGTGCAAGGACTGGAGTTTGGAGTCGTGGGTTTTGCGGTCTTTAATTATTATTTTTTTGCAGAGTTTCATAGTTGCTTATATTCTAGGAGGGTGTTGGGGTTTTTATGGTTTTGATATTGTTTCCATTTGTTGTCCCTTTAGTGCAAGGCTAGTTTAGTATCTTTTGATAACCATGGGCAGGGATTGATTTTGATGCATTTGGCTCAAGGGGGGCTTGCTGATTGAGAAGGGTTAAGAATGAGTGGTTAAAGTAGGAAACGGCATCATCTAGAGGACGGGTTTTTAGAGGAGCCTAGTCAGTATGCTTTAA